>NC_057935.1:33745326-34030326 GCF_018555375.3 Anguilla rostrata
TTTTTCAATATTTTAGAACAATACACATATTTTTAGCGTTCATGGAGCATAATAATGGCGGGCTGTTATCAAATATTGCCATTTATTATGTTAAATGTATACCAAATAAACATTCAGTCAGTCACAGAAATTATAAAAATATAAAGTTGCCATGAACTAGTTATCGAGCGTTTCTCACAGCGGTAAAGATTTTGGTTTTAACCTATGTTTAACGAGACTATACATGATATGACAAAATATTTTACCATTTACTATTTACAACGAATGTTGTTTTCAACGAAGTAAATTCCAGTAGTTTTATGGACGAAAATGTGATACAATGATGTAAGAATTTCTGTCCAGACAGAAAAATACGAGGGCAATTTATTTGAAGTTTCGGCTGGTTCAGATAATCCCATTATGTGTAGAGTGAAGTGACTCTGTAGGGAGCATTATGGAAAGATCGGGTTTGATTTAATGAGGTTGTTGGTACCAGTGGAACATCAGCATAACAGGGAGAGAAGTATACCCAGGATGTCCAAGTTACCAAAACGAAAATAGGAGACTATAAGGATGAAGCTTTTTCAGTGAAAAAATCACCTCAGGTAACGAATACCACATTTAATACTGTACAATATGCACCCAGAACAATGGTTTATGTACCTAGTCTTACATCGGTCACGTCTAATGACTTCCCTTAGCGGGTTGTTAGCAGTTGACAGCGCGTCTCAGAACAGGGAACTTTCTTCCCATTCCACATTCAAAGGAGGTCCATCAAGGTACATGATTGGCAATTTTCGTCATAATCTTCACATTATTAACATCAGCATTGACATGGTGGAAGGAGTACAGAATTTCATGTGTCTTACTCAGAGTTCTGGGATGTCCCTTGAGCAGTAGGCTACCAGTTTTAGAGCAAGATCATTATGTAGCAGTTGTTGTAGTTCTATCGACGCAAAAGTGACAAATCCATTATAAATCAGATTCTCGCCTTATACATTCTCTAATAAGTGGCATATCTAATCCATTTTCCAAATCCAAACAAGAATACATGGAACTATACAGACGATTAAATATAAACGGAAGTTCTAAAAACCTTATAATCAAAGATGTAAACAAATTCCGTCTAATAAATAAACAAAAAACAACAGCTAAACTTCATTTTAAATGGAAAATAATAATCAATTTTGTTATGCATTAACTGTGGCAAAATTATTTGTCAGATGTACACCTCAATGATCATGAATAAGGCTTACTGCGTACAGTCGCAGGTAATTTTATGACATTGGCTGATCGTAAACGTCTTGTTCAGTAGTCCTGTAAAATAAGCTTTAGTATCTGCAAAGCCTATGTGTAACCTGTTAATTTCAGAATTTCATCAGTAGGATAGTGCGTTTTGGAATAGGCCTCGGTCATTTTCAAATAATTGAGCAATATATAAACAAACTAACAACAAGAAATAAGGTAACATGATATAACTACTTAGGAGGTCGTAGATACATTTTGGATCCACCCGTAAGTTATCTGTTCAGCGACGTCTCCTCTCTCTGATCTGGCGAAGCAACCGCAGTTTTGCTCAGTACAGCGGCAGAATAAGGCAAAAATCCACTCTCGGACCTCTGCCCAGCTGCTGTACAAGTGAAGTCCGTGTTGGCACTCCTGGAGCCCAGGGCACTGGCCGCCTGGCTACTGTGACAACTGAGACAGGAGCACGGACCGGTGGCCGAAGGCGCACTGACAGCTGCAGCCGCCGCCGCCGCCGCCGCCGCTGCTGATGCTGCGGCCGAACTGTTGAGGCCTGCGGGCGACTGGTAGAGTCCTGGGTGTCTGAAGCTACAGAGTAACTCCGGTCGCGAGTAGGGATGCGAGAGCGCGCGGAAAGTATCTAGGGGACGGATGGAGGTAGCAAAAGGTGATGCAGCAGCACCAGATGCGGCCGCGGCAGCAGCTGCTGCCGTGACACCCACATGGGGGTAATAGTGCAGAGGCATGTGGGAATGGAAAGGGTATGGTAGACTTCCGGTGGCAGCCGCGTGCGTCATCATGTAGGTGTAAAAGCTCGGATCGGCTGGATGTGGCCAAGACATCGCCAGACGCTGTCTCTTGTCCTTCATCCGCCTGTTTTGGAACCACACCTTGAGGAAAATAAAAAATACAAAAAACAGTTTGACAGCCTTCACCGAATAGGCCTACTGTTCACAATAATGTCATGAAAAAGGATCATCTAAAATATTATGCTGCAGCAGGAGAAAGAAGGAGAAAATTTTTCGTCTATTTATTTTTTATTTAATAATAAATCCAACACTAGAGATCTGCTATTATATAAGCGAAAGCAATGAAAAAATAAAATGTTTTTTAACAATATGTAAGCAGAAATACCTGACGTACATTGCTGAAGTAAAATAGCCTATCCGTATTCGTACCTGAAACGAACAACTTCTGTATAGGCCTAAGACATTTGCATTTTAACCGAACATTATATTATTAATAATGATCTGTCGGGATGCTTTTCTTGAGGTAATGACATATCAGACATAGCCTACGACAACTGCATAAATAAAATAAATCCGCTTTGATCCGTCATTGGACGCTGTCGTGTTTAGAATTAACGAAATTGGTGTATTGGCCACACACACACACACACACACACACATATACATATATATATATATATATATATATATATATATGTATATATATATATGTGTTTTGTTTTTTTTGCAAAACTGTTTTACGTATCTAAATAGCAAATGTGGAGATATTTGATATTCTATAACAGAAATGTTGTATTTCTGTTTATCAAACATATTTATATTTATTTGCCAATTCCATTAATACATGTATTCAGTGGTTCTAATTTAAGAAATTTAATATATCTGTCCCAAATCACTGTCACCCAAATTATTGCATTCTGTTTAATGTAAGTAACGTTGACACAGTTGCGTTTTCACGAAGTTAAAAAATGTAACAAACACTCGTCTAAATTCATTTTAAAAATGTAAACATGCGTGTTTGTCACACGAAAGTGTTACTGGGTGTAACCTGGTATGTATGCTTATTTTACTACATAGCAATATCTATTGTAATGAACAAAACGCACCTTTATTGTAGTTTCAGGCAGGTTTAAAGCCGCGGCCAATTCACATCTTCTTGGTCTCGAGACATAGTTTTCCCTGTAAAACTCTTTCTCCAGGCGTCCTATTTGTTCTCTTGTAAATGCTGTCCGGTACCTTCTCACCTGATCCGCATTCGAACTGTTTGAGCTTCCTATAGAATTACCGTTTAGGTTCAGGTTGGACAGAGAGGATGAGCTTGTGTTAGAGGTTCCTGAATTACTGTCAGAAAAACCTGTGAACAACAAGAATAATTCACAGGTAAATTATTAGAGAATATTCATGCTGATAGAATGTGTTTTATTGTTGCCATAATTACACTCGCCCTGTACACACGGTAGATGCTACTTGAAACGGTTCAAGAATCCTTGACATTTATGTACGTTTATTTTGATATTTCAAAATACGCAAATAACAAAAGTGTCCCTACATTATAATGTGATGAAAATAAACAGTAAGATATGAACACACACACACACACACACACACTGATATATAATATGTAATATACAGTGTTTGTGTGTGTGTGTATGTGTGTGTGTGTGTTTAAAATGTAAACACACCAAAGCTAAACGTGCCAAAATCCAAACTTGGCTGACTACCAGATTTGACAGAAGTCAAATTTCCTTATTTTCGTTATTTGACAACATGTAACTTACATTACAATTATATTTAATTTTGCGTGCATCAAATCGGTAAATATGAAATATTCTGTATTGCATAAATTCCATCGAGTAAAATAAGACCGATAGATTTACCTTTGTTGTTGTTTTCCTTGTGTTGGTTGGCACTAAGTGTGCTGGGAGAGCGGTGTGCTGGGCATCCAACCTCCACATCACTGTTCATGTCTGAGTCTTGAGAAACTTCTGGATACAGGCTGATTTTCTTCCTGTTTTCCGAAGACGAGATCTCGCCTGAGGAGGTATTGTCGCTGTTATGATGATGCGGACTGAACAAACTGTCTATTTCGAACTTGCCTTTGGTGGGGATATCCTCGAGAGTACCATGCAGAGAGGCGGAAGTTAGTCTCGGGCTGAGGCGACCACTATGTTGTGAATTTTCAAGGGCCTCTAACACCGCATTTCCAGCTGAGTCTGACAAATTCGCGAGCCTTTTGCCGGCAGCGGGACTGTGCAGCCCCCGTTCCATCAGAATCATTTCTTTTCTTATCCTCTCCATCATCAAGCTTTATAGGAAAAGCCGAAGTTCCACGGCTGGTCCTCTGATCCACTGATGAGTTGCGCCGGGGGCTAATTCACATTCAACTCTGGAACTATCTCTAAATAATACTAGGCTACACCTTTTATGAGCGGGACGCAAAAAACAAACTGCCAACGCGAGCAAGGAATGAGTGTTCAAAATGACCTGTGCATCCTTTCTAGTCCGAAACGTCATTCATCAAAAAGTGGTTGCTCGTCATTAAGGTGCGAGTGACGCTGCTCGAATAATCATTTATTGTAACAGGTTTATAAGCAAATAAATACAAGAGGACTGTCAGTGGATGATGGAGGCGGCCTGCGGTCAGACGAATATATCCAGGTGGAGAGACAGAAGAGAAGTGAAGGCGCGAGCTGTTGTCCCTTGACTGATCAGAGCCCGCTTTAGATTGCTCTTGGGTTTGGCCTCTTGGGTGAAATTGACAGTCTGATTAATAAAATGAGCACTGCAACATTTCCCTCTTCATTTAGGAATATCATTATGCTTTGATTCTCTATTGTTCCTCCCTTCTGTTCTCTCTCTCTCCCCCTCTCTCTCTATTTCTCTCTCCCTCTCTCTCTCTCTCTCTCTCTCACTCACTCTCTCTTTTACTCTCTCTCTCTCTTTTCGTTGTCTTCCTCTATCGATAATTTCGCTGTGACTAGCTTACCGAATTATTCATATTAATTCCACGCGAGAAAACTTTAAATGAAATGTTAGCTGTTTGGTTAAAAAAAAAAAAAAATATAGAGGATCGACATTCTTTTTTACCCCGTTCGTCTTGGGCTCATAGTACAATTCATGTATTTGAATTTGGTTGTTTTCAGGGCACTTGTCCTTCTACTAAGTTGTCTCTCTTTTTAATAAAAATAATAATAATAATAATAGTAATAATTAAAAAAGTATTATTAATAATAATAATAATAATAATAATAATAATAATGATAATAATACGTCTATTTCTACATTCATATTGTGGCGAAATGGGAAATAATATGTTGTTAAAATTATTCATATGTAGACGCACAGGCTGTCCAATTTAACATAATTTCTTATTTTCAGACAAGGTTCCATTGTAAGAAATACTCAATTTATAGCATAAGCTTATAGTAGCGTATGTGGTCATTTTAGAATATTTCTCAAAATGTCTTTTTCTATGCGCCATTAAAATTGACACATTACACTGCATAAACAGTAAAAACAAGTGTGACGACCGTTAGACTACTCTATGTCATGTCTATGATTTACACATTTATTAGTTAAAATAAATATCTCCATGTATTATAATGTTTTACATTGCTCATGATTGTCATGCCAGTTCTTTTGTGACAAATATTAAAACACAAAAGCAATAACAGGATAAACTATTGTTCTCTCACAGGTCGCATCGATGTCATACTGAAATATTGCGCAGCACATTACACATCCCATGCATAGCTACATCAAGCTAAATGCTTTCCTGCACCATTTAAATTTAAGAAGGATATAGATTTATTTGAGAATATTTTTCAGCTTTTTTGCAATATGTAGTCAGTAATATTTTTGATACTCAGCCCAGTTTCATTTAATTCCCTTTCTTCTTAGCTTGTTTTATTAAATGATTATTTTAATTTAATGTATATGTACACGAAGAAATCGACTTGTTAACACGCTATTTGGATCAATCGAATGAGGGGTCCGTTTTAGACCAAGTGCGTGAGAGAGGGGGTGGGAAATGGTCTGTGTTGGCGAGGTTAGGATGCGGGGAATGTGAGCGCGTGTGCGCGACAGAGAAGGGAGCAAGCAAAGAAAGGAAAATAGTCTCGCGCGTCCTTTGGCGCCCCCAACAGCTTTGTTTAATTAACGGACATGTGTAGGGGTAGAGTGAAATTCTTAAACTTTAGCCGAGGCAAATAACCGTCGATCTGTTTTTTATTTTGTAAATTCAAAGGGTCAACTAAAGCTGAGTTTCGGTATGAACCAAACCCCAGGTTTACACCTCTACATCACAAAACTGCATTACAACTGGTACAGCCATAAAAACCTGTGAAATAAGGATTGCTGTTCTGTTGTAGCCTAACATGGTTCTGTGGTCTAGGTGTTTAAACATGAGGTTTAAACTCCAAGCAAAGCATAATTGACGCAAGGAGTCTTATCACGAGAAATCAAAACAAAGCAATTTGATTAAATCAGTTTAAAAATGTGTACACTTAGGCATTTAACTGAGGCTCATATCAAAACAAACTTATAGACCTTACCTGTGTTTTTTCATACAATCTACTAATAAAGCTCAATAGAAGCAAATTAGGTTAAGTACCTTGCCCTACCTGGGATTTCAGCATGTGATCTCTGTGTTACAAGCCCAATTCCTTAATCATTATACTACAATGTCACCCAGCCCTACATGTATAGTTATATTGCGTACTACACATGGCACTATACTATTTGTGGCATAAACTGTAACATGTGATCACATGCCAAGACTTCACTGCCTATGGGAATTATGGTTTTGGAAGAGATTGCACTGAGATGGAACTATATGCATGACATGTAGACCCATGGAGAGACTATGGAATTAAAGTAAAATAATAATAAAAGGTGAAAATATATAATGTGTGGTCTTGGTCTGTGCTCTAAAATAGGATAATATGTGCCCCTTTCTTCAAATCAAACAGAATCCCCAAGTAAATCATTGTTAGTCAGTTTTTAATGGATAATTTCAAGCAAGTGATTATACTATTAATTTACCTCACCTGGTCATCTTTTGTCTGAACTGGCTATTGATATTATGATGAAAACGAAAACCAGCAGCCCTACAGCACTCCATGACCTGTTCAATTACACCTTTTTGGCAGCATATAACAGGTTGATTTATGTTCCTGTGGCATATTAGTATTCAAAAATACTATATACCATTATTTCTACAATAAATTTAGAAAAAATATGATAGCATATATGTCACTCCAAATAATTATATTTTAGAATTTCATAACTATTCTTTCTCATTACCAGAAAACAATGTTATACATGTGGATTATGACATGAATTTTATCTTAAATATATACACACATGGTTGTTAACTGGGAATATATATATATATATATATATATTATTATGTGTGTGTGTGTGTGTATATATATATATATATATACACACACACACATAATAATTCCCAGTTAACAACTATATGCAAGATATGGTAAGCTATTTCTTTCTTACTCTGTTCACAACTTAAAGCAACTATTCTTCAATATGCATATTTTATGGCTGCTGTGCACAGGTTGCAAAATGGGGTCAATGGACCAAAACCCTCTTGTTGGCCTTATTTAAAACTATATGTCCAGTTTGCATTGGAGCAAAATCTTACTGAATAAAAGCATTAGTGATGCAGAGTGCTATTTTTTCTAATGCTTATAATGTAGCTGGAATTTCTGATCAGTTTTCTTGTCCACAAAATGCTTTTTATTGCAAACCAAATGTTTAAATAAATGAATAATGCAAGGTTGATCATAGTTGTAAATTAAATCTATTTTTGGCAATATCTCCTACACAGTAATCCTGGATTAGTTGGCTTTACTAGAAAATTGCATGGAAACCATGTAAGTTTTTACATATGGTGAAACATAAATGGTGAAGTAGTATGTATCTACTGGATAAACTGAATACTGAAGATATCTTAAGTTCAATTAATTAAACATCAGTAAAAATCATCATCATATTCAAAATTATTAGTTAACGTAAATAATTTATTTTCTTCAAGCTGCATATGATTAATCAACCCCTGTCTGTTCAGTTATTGATAACTGCTCATGCCCCAGTCAGAAGCCAGTATCCAGTGTTGTTAGGCAGAATTTTGAAATGTAGGATTCTAGCCTTGCAGAAATGTATTCTATAAGTAATTTCAGTTTAACATAATTACTACACTGAATATTTCACCCAAATGTTGCAAACCACATTTTGATTTTGGGAACACTTTTCTCTAAAACATAAAACAATAAATAATGGCCACTTAATTGTTTAATCCAGGTTTGCAGTGTATATGTACCCTTGACAGTCAGCTGTGGTTTTGTCATTTGTTTATAGTGTATTAAAGCTCTGTGTCTCTTAGTAAGTTTTATTGCATTGTTTGGTCTGTGCATAATATGTCAAAGCACACCAGCTTGGATGGAATGATAAAACAGCAGGTTGTTTCTCTGGAAGATCGTTTGGTTTAGTTTCCAATTCTCTCAATTATTCTTTGGAGACGTGTGTGTGTGTGTATTAACCCACAGGTATCGCATGGGAGGGCCTGCTTTTCAATTGTAATTGTCTTTACTCCTTTGCAACGTATGGATCGCATTTGACTTGAATATAAACTTATAGAGCCATCTAGTGATAGCTCTGCAGTATTACACGAAGCGGGAGGTGTACTGAGGATTTTTCGAAGTCGCAGGCCTCGCTCATGGGTTTGATGACGTTTCAGTGCCAAATGCTCATTAAGTAGCTACTCGTTGTGCTGCTGCTACACCCGTTGTTGTTGTTTAAGGAGGATGTGCTCTTTCAGACCAGTAAGGCCCGGAAAGACGGTTTCCAGAGTACCATAATATCCTCGAATTTCAGATACACCTCCAGACAGATCACCACAGAACCGCATAACTTTGATACGTCCGGGGTGTATTCTGAGGGTCTATACTAACCATGAAGCGCCCACACAAATGTGTTATGAATTGTGATTTGTCAAATATGTCGAATCTATTGAGCGTGCTTGAGTTTCGTGGCACATCGAGTGGGTATGTAATCAACGGTATTCCTATGAAACTGCAGCCTTATTGTTTCACCTCTTGAATGTGTATATTCACTTAATATAAACGAGTTCTTTATATAGCTATGTTTGTAAATGAGGACCATGAAGTGTAAAGTGGCGTGTCACGTTCTAACTCTGCATTAACCTTCATTGCTCTTTGCCTGTTGTAGTGGTCTTTCCAACGTTGCTGTACATGCTGACTTGGGAAAATATGTTTTGTATATCTTTTCTGACTACAAAACAAGTCCCAAAATATACCTTTGTAACTAGGAAACACCTGTTAAAGTTTTACAAGAGCCTATATATCGTAAACAAAAGCCGGATTGCATTATCTCATGCCGTCCATGTTGTAGAAACAGTGAGGGGAGAGCTTCTCCGTGTGTAGCGATTGACAAGTCCAAGTTCACCCTGGAGAAGCTAGTAAACTTTTTCCAGAAAAAAATCACTTCGCTCTTATATAGGCTACCTAGGAATGTGGTATTTTTTTGCAGAATTTGCCAAGGGCCAGAACATATGGTAGAATTTCCCCCCCTACTTATGAGTACTAGGAAAATGAAAAAAATTATGATTTATTTATTTTTTTACCATAAATATCTTTACCATAGCCTAGCTAAAACTGATTACTGTCGTCCATGCCTGAATCATCTGGTTGTACATCCCATATACAACACGTTTCAGACACATCTGACTAACGGCTACTTTACTACACAATTTGTTCAATTAGTAGTCCTGTATAATTTTTAAAGAAGTTGCCTATTTTACCTGCTAATCGAATCCCCCACTTTTACGCTTTGTGGGAGACCACGGCAAGCATTCTGCGCTGTTTTGCAATATGTGCTGAGCCGTAACATTTCACATGAAGTGGCCGTATATTTTGTTTTCTCAAAGTAAAATAGGCTCCTCGTCTTAATAGATGTAAGCTAGACAACACTCAGAATTTTAAGTATCCGTTGTAGCTATTTGCTATTTAAAATTTTTTTATAAAAGTTTTTTTTATAAAAGTTTTTATTTTAAGTTATAAATGTACAGGCCTAGTTTTGCATTGAAGTTAGACATTGCGCAAGTGAAGTTCATGTGGTAATACGTGTAAAACCTTGGATTATTAGTATTATTGGCTGTATTTTTGGCTGCTTGATATATATATATATAGGCTACACACACACACACACACACACACACACATATATATATATATATGGCGGTATGGAGTTAAGTAATTATTAAAAACATTACTTTTTAAATTATGGTTGGCAATTTCAAAAACTCAAAACTTTCACAATATTTTGGCAACTTCTGGGAACCTTTGAATTACGAATGATATTGGGGAATCAAAAATGATCGAATGCAAGTCTAATTTTAAGGATGCGGCAGTCCAAACGATTAGATCGGCCTCATTGTGCCTATGTTGCTATTAAGTAAATCTAAATGTAACACTGAGCTTGCTGAAAAGAAAGATGTGGCAATGACACGGTCAACATAAGTTTTGTAGTATCCTTCGTCTTCCTACCGTTTTACTGTACTGCAAAGGCTAACTCATATTATCTCCAATATTTTTCAGTTGTAGTCGATGTATCTTTTAGCCACACAGACACGTTACTCATGGGAAATTCGCTCTAATCAGGATGAAGGCCGATATTTAAAGAAAACCTATTTACACATAATTTGTTGTATTCTCATGTGATGTGGGTTTTTTAAACAGGATGCTGGTACTTTTCTGGCCCATTCCAATGCCATTCTTCCAAACGAATAGTTATTTTAATTTTGAACTTAATAACTGTCGCGTGTGCATGGGCCGCATTACAGCACAGGCCACTGTGCATTATAAAAATACACGTGACCCAGAATATTATTATTGTGAAGAGATTGCACTCTTAATGTAGCCTATAAGCAGTGTAGTCAGTATGTATTTAATCTTTTTCACATAATATTTGCGCATGTACTGTAGTCTATTAAGTATTTGGTATAGACCTATCTTTTAGACCTGTAGGTGGGTGTGGTAGTTAGTTGCAATAATACTGATGTGTCAAGTTCGATCAATATCGAGAATAAATTCAAATAGGCTAAAGTGAAATGAGTGAAATGTTCAACATAACACAATGCGGCTGAATACACGACTTTGTATTTTTATAACAATTTGATTAAATGCTGTTAAGAGGACATCAAATATGAAACATTTTAACCGATGTGATTGTTCGTTTTATGGCACAATACGAACGATGTTATGTTATTTCCGTTTGTCAGTATAGTTGCACGAATCAACTAATTTGACTTAGGCTATTTACTAATTTAACTGTTCATTTTCACTGTATTGCTTGAAATATGGGTTCCGAAAGCAGTATTTATGTTTGACGATTTGATCGTTCTGAATGGTGTCCAGATTTCTCTTTGCTTTAATTAAAAAAAAAAAAAAGAATTATTTTCTCACTTGTGTGTAAGATAAGGGCCTCGAGTGTTAGCCCTCAACCGCCAATATATTTGCATGTCACATGATCACCGCCAACCAATTACACACATCATAGTCAGAGTTCAGTAATTAGTCAAGAAAAATATAAAAGGTTATCTGTCTTCATACATAGTTTGGTTTTATGTTCTGTAATGCAATGAGGTGACTTTTATATCGGGGAAGACGGTAATATCTGTTTGTGAACATATGCGAAGTTTTGACAGTGGATAAATATCGAGAAGTATCATTTAAGTGACACTGGCTATGGAGAACTTGGGAGGGGATATCGCCTCAGTGCAGAACCGGAGTTTTTATCCGTCTGCTTTTGGGGCTCAGTCAAGTCGATCGGCATCGGGGTCAGTGGTATACTCCATTACGGACAGGACGGCCTCTCTCAGTCCAGAGTCTATTAAAACGTACGCACTTATTCCTGGCTCTCCAGCCACCGCAAATCCTCCCATCGGTTTCGGCTGTCATTTTGGAAACTCTTACTATGGTTGCAAAATCCCACATGGTGCCCCTTTGCAGCACGCCGCAACGAAACAAACTACTCTTGCGTCTTTATGTGGACATTCGGTGGACAAGCGTATGGATATATCAGGTTTTGGCAGCAGCAACGTGCACTGCAACGAAATTCCAGGAAGGGCTGCGGAGTTTGGCGTTTACCAAGGTTATTCAGGGTCCTACTCCCGGATTCCTGGATATATCGATGTACCTGTTGTACCAAGAGCCGCTGCTGGCTATCACAGACACGAGGCTGTTTTACCCATTGACGGATACCAGCCGTGGAACTGGTCAAATAGTTGGAACAGTCAACTTCATTGCCCCAAAGAACAGACACCGAGCCCGCACTCTTGGAAATACTCTCTCGCAGGTATGGTATTTCCTCCTCGGTAGTCAATTGTCCTTATTTACTTTTTATTCATTTAAAAATATTTTTAAACGAACCACTTCTCACACGTGATAAATGATGACCAACGGTTACGGAATGTCCTCTTACTTTTGTTTAGTATATGTTTGTATGCACCATGAAATGTGGTATACCTCCCATCACAGTATCAGCTTTAAGTGTTTTACTCCGAAAGAAAACAGATTAGTCCCTGAACAAGTACAAGTATCTATCAAGCAAGTATTATTAATTGAAATTGCATCAAGACAACAAGCAATACTACTACTACTACTACTACTAAAAAAATAAAATAATGATAATAATAACAACAACAACAACAATAATCATAATTATAGTCTAGTAGTATAGTATAGTATAGGATATTATGGGCAACGGTTAGCATTCTGTACTGTCTTCGCTGTTTCTTTATATAAATTTAATAAACGTACAAAACTTCTTCTTTTTCTATGAATGTTCAGGAGAGACAGGATTGAAAGAGACGCATGTAAGTACTTTATACCGGCGTGGAAGGAAGAAGAGAGTACCGTACGCCAAACCTCAGCTGAAGGAACTTGAACGAGAGTACACTACGAACAAGTTTATTACCAAAGATAAACGGCGAAAGATAGCCTCTTCTACCAACTTGTCAGAGAGACAAGTCACGATTTGGTTTCAGAACCGTAGAGTCAAAGACAAGAAAATGAGATCCAAATTGAAGGACGTTCAGACTTATTGTTGACTTGACTGAAAACGCCAGATTATGTTTGGTATGTGAGCGATTTTTTTTTTTTTTTTTTGCCTATTCGTATTTTAGTATTTTGTGGACCTTCTTTCTGCCGAGCCAAAGCTCTTCACTGTAATACGTATAAATGCTTGTATGGGATGTATAGCTGAAGTAATTTTATTTGAAAAATGCATCTTGGTCAAATTATTTAATATCTTCCTTTGCCTTAGTGCTGTGTTTCAGTAATGAAGCCCCAAAATGCTTTATTTAATATAATATAATGTAACCTATAAACATAAATCTAATATTATGACAGAAATACATGTATCATAATGGCAGTGTCCCAGGTACAGAAAAATATGTTATAAAACTATACGAAACTGACCTCAGTTCTTACTCTATACATGTTAGTTATGTTGACATAAGTACATGTATATGCTACATGTCTTACACTATGAGGTAGATTAATTGTGCTTTAACTTTCAAAACTAACCAAAAAATACAAAAACAGCACACTCAACAGTCTGCTCCGAAAGAAGCTTTAGCGAAAGTTATTTCACACACACACACACACCACACACACTCACATTCATATGCACACACACACACACCCACACACACACTTGTCTGAATTGCCTGAAAGTCATAATGAACACAAGTTTATATTTAAGAACTAAAATTTTGTATTAGATTTAATATAATGTTCAAGAACACGTGAGGTCTCTTTCTCTGTGAAATCTAACATGGCCGCAAACATTTAGTGGACATTTCTGTTTTGTTATATTATTTTAATGGATTCTTTTTTATTCATGTTGTCCTCCAGATCCGACTGTTTATAATAAAGCAAATCAGTTGTCTGCAATGCTTTATCATGAATAAAATGTGTGTCTGATTTGAAAAATACATAATTGAACATCACGTATACGTGTAGGCCTGCTCAAATACTTTTGACCATTTATGCAATGCATTTTTACAGACACAAGTTTTTGAGTTCATGACTGAACAACAAAGTAAGCTTGTTTGCCTGTTTTCCATCTATCAAATGTACAATTTGTATAATATATGCTGTATAAATTAACGAGTCCTCTTCTAGTAGCCTAGATACAATCAATAGCCAAAGTTTTTAAGTTCATCAGCATTCAAGTTATCCATGTATTTTGCAATTCACTACATACATTTCTGAATGTAAATATGCTTCCAGTAGGTGTTACTCAAATAAAATTATGCATAGCTATGGCCTTATAGGCCTACCTATGACTTAGGTATACTATGAATAGGAGCCTAGCACTAAAATTTATTCTAATATTGAAATATATCGTCAATGAATAACTATCAACATTCTCATCATTATTGTTCAAATTGGCGTCATTTGAGTTTTAACATTGACCTTGACTTGTATTTATAGTCTTTGACCTTGGCTCAAATGAAGCTCATGAATAATATGAAACAACAATTCATAGGACTATTTCGCCATCTACTGGATGAAATATGCTACTGCGTGAACGTTGCTTTTGAAGTTATATATATATATATATATATATATATATAGACGGACGATGCCTTCTGTACCCAAATGGCTATCACTCACTCACAAACGTCTGCACAAATAGCCTAATGCTCTTTTCTTGATTTTTTTGTGAACGTTACCAACTTTGTCTTGTGTTATATTTTTCTTGTTCTGTGATATTCAGAGTTAATTACAAATAGCACTGTTTTACAACTTAAACAGTAGAAGACTTGAAGAGCAAATTTGAAGAGCTTACTTTAAAAGACCAGACCTACTTGTACGAGTGCACTTGGACTTGTTTTTCATAAAACTTACTCTCTTGAGTTTGACCTTGAACTATACCAATTTTACCCACATACAAATGTATTCACAGTCAGGAGGCTCGTCTGAATAATGCCCCAAATACTTATTAGCAGCATTTTATCGTACTATAGACTGTCAAGAATTCTAGATTTTACTAGGCTCATAAAAATGAGACGACCGAACTGCAGCACTTCTTTCTGGACATAATAGGTTTACAATTGTTATTTTTTCAAGTATTGCCAAAGCAGATAAAGCTAATATCACAAACGTTGGGAAAACGCTGAAGAAAATTTGATTTTGCTAAGAAGAAATAAAGAAAATATCCCCATCTGTCCTGGAATGTGGGCAAAGCAAAACATTACAACATAAAAATTCGGTCGCACTGGAAGTTGTATAATAGCCTTTAATGATAATTCATAATTTGCTTCATGTTCTTTCTGATATATATAAATATCTCCTTTAATGAAGTTTAAATAAATCAATTGATATTATCAGGATTATTCTACATAAAAACAAACACGTATGAGCGAAGGAGTATATTATGCGTGTTTTTTGGGATCTGCGTTTATTGTGTGTGTGTGTGTGTGTGTGTGTGTGTAGTCATCTGAAGAACGAACCTATGTTCCATTAACCTTTCTTTCATTTGCATTATCTTTAAAATATATAAAATATAGGCTTAATGATTATTATGTTATTTTAAAAATGGTAACGCAGTTCTAGTACTAAGTGACCTATGTATGAATCTTTACATACATAATTCTTTGCCCATTTTAGTATTTTTAACCAACAGTTTTTAGAGATATTGTCTGTTTTCACAGTGAAGAATAACTGGAAGCAACTGTACATGGTTTTCATTACAGCTGTTGTCAATGGTGCAATGTCCTATACGTATAGGCTTTATGTAGGCTGCAGGGGCGTCAGCAACACTAGTAGGCTACTACTCTAGATATATATATATATATATATATATATATATATATATATATATATATATATATATATATATATATATATAATTATTTTTTTATTTTATTTTTATTTCTTTTTTTAATATATATTCTAAATATAATGTTATGTATGTATTTGATGTAGCCTAATTATTTCACTAAAGAAACCCGTGGACTCCTATATGAAATTATAATGTACCTCAATTTTTTCTTGGTATGGCAACTATGGCATAGCCAGCATAATCCGTAGTGATATTGCATACAGAAAATCTGTAAATTGTCTCAATAATATTTTTATCCTCGCTGAAACTTTGAATCCATTCTCATGTATAATTTTTGGGCCGAAATATGTAAAAGAAAAGGCCTAAATAAGAAAATTAAGGTAGGCCTGCATATGTATAAATTTAGAAAATGAAAAAAAAAATATTGGGTCAAAATGGTTTTTTTTTTTAATGATTTCAGATGGAAATATGCACAGAAATATACAAAAGGAAATAACCACCTTGCTGTGACTTTATTTAAATATCACCCTCAGTTAATCTTATACCAGCTTTTAGTTTTGTGGCCATCCTAGACTTAAAATTGTACTGTTTTAATTTTGGTTCACTTTGCCATATTTTGATAAATACACTTGAGTTCGTCGGTTTACGTTACATTCAGGAATACTGCTCTGTGTGAGGGCGGGGTTGACCAACATGTTTGCATATCATGTGACCCAGTTTTAACAAATCACCAATTACCTTCCTTTTATTCTCGTGGTGTGGCTAAAAAGGACCGTCGAAGCGTTCGTGAAAGCTCCTTGGAAATGTGCGAGCGTAATCTTCTCAGTCCTGGCTATGTTGGTTCATTGTTGAATTTCCCCTCACCGGACTCTTTTTATTTCCCCAATTTACGGGGCAATGGAGCTCAACTCTCCGGGCTTCCCCCTGTTTCGTTCGGAAGGAGAGAGGTGTGCTCGCTCCCGTGGACTTCCCCAAGTTCGTGCGCATCTCCGCCACAGAGCCGCGCCTTCAGTGGTTACTCTCAGCCATTTCTGACCAATTCAGTGCCTCAAAGTACTAACCCCAACAACCACAACAAGGGACCACTTGAGGAATCCAGTAAATGCTACTATCAGGATGTAAACCTCAAACCAGAGGAGCCAGGTAGACCAGCGCCATCTTTCGCCGGTTCAAGCAAATATGAATTTTCAAACTTGGATAGACAGTTGCAAAGCGTCCCACGTGCCGAACTGAATTCAGGTAGCCGAGCGGTTACCGAAGGCATCGAGCAGTCGGTGAACACAAATGTCATAATGCAGCCATCTTCAAGTAACCCCTGTACCAGAGCATCCCCGTCAGACGGTATGCAATCTCTTCCTCAACCTTTTCTATGCTTTGAAGTTTTAAATGTCCTATGATGTGCTGTTGCATGAGACAGCAATTCATAAATAAATAGTCAGGCCTAAAGCCTTCAGTAAAAATGATAATGCAGTGTCGTGGCCCTTTTAATGTAGCATAGGCCTACACTTATCTTTATTTGACCTTCCAGCAAAGGCGTACTCCGGCTTTAGCTGTGTTTTCCTGAATGATTCGCTCAACGTAGCAATTCCTATTAGAGCTTTTTTAAATTATCATCCATGTGCTTTTCCAGGTGTACAGTGGTGCCCTTCACTCGTGAAGTCCAGGAAAAAACGAAAACCATACTCAAAGCCGCAGCTCGCTGAACTCGAGAATGAATTTCTCATGAACGAGTTCATAAACCGACAGAAGAGAAAGGAGCTATCCGACAGATTAGACTTGAGTGATCAACAAGTGAAGATCTGGTTTCAGAACCGGCGGATGAAGAAGAAAAGACTCATGATGCGCGAGCACGTGTTCTCAATGTTCTGAGTGGTTCCAGTGATTATGACCTCCATCGTGCAGGAGGTTTCAGAGTAGATAAGAACGACCGTTTTAAAAGTCAGCACAGTTCATCCCGGTCTCACCTTACAAATGGGAGATTTTGTCATTACAAGCTTTTCAAAGGTTCTGGGGGGATCTTTGTATTTGAATAAATTGTAGGCTTACTGCAGAAGTGCTGCAAAGTCTGCACTGAAAACTAAATGCGAAAAGGTATATATGCGTCACCCAGATGACTCATTCATTTCTTTAAAGCCTAATTCAGGCTTTATTTATTAAGTACTGTGGAACACCATGGTTTAAGCAATGCAAGTGAACCTGTAAGAACAGGTACTTACCAAGTCGAGCGTGCATTTTGTATGTAAATATTGAATAATAATAATAATAATAATAATAATAATAATAATAACAATAACAATCATCATCATCTCATTTTAAATAGTTTAAGAAAACTCAGAATGTGAATAGTGCTTTGGTGTTATTCTCTGCAAGGCTTTTCCAATATATTCAATGCTACGTGGTTGTACAAGTGGTTATAGTGTGAGTTGTTTTTCCCAGTCAGTTTTCAATATTAATGATAGTATACTATTTAATATAATGATTAATTCTGAAATTTCAATGTAACTATTCCAAAAAGCATGCAAAACTTGTCTCTGAACATTCTCAAACTATAGCCTAAGTTTTTTTAAACCTGTAACTACAGTGGTGGAATTGAGTTCCACACTGTCCCCGCAAACATAACCGAGGAACATCTCGACACCCCCACTTCACCTAAAATGCCCTTGCCATTTTGTCCCTGTATTTTTGTGAATGTCTTATCAATACAAAAATAGAAGTACAGAAAAACTGCAGATTTTCAGCAGACTTAGGAATCTTTCAGTTGAATATTATGAAATGTTTTGTAAAAGTATTCTACATCTCTTGCGTAGTCGTTTTGATATTATTTAAAAAGTCACAATTGTATGTCTGTATGTTGTAATTAACGTTCTGGTTTGTATATGTTGGACTTTGTGCTTTTTCATGTCAGATATATCTAGGAGTAAATATTAAGCTGTCCTCTGAAGAGACTCTGAAACCAAAGGTTAACTCTGGGCTGCTGAGTCCAAGCTCAAGTTCGTTTAAACGTTAGCAGAGAGGCGAGGCAGTGATGGGTGAAACATGGACGACGAAAATCATCGGTGCATGCCAGGTGTACACAATATATATTGAAATTAATTTATCTTTACTCTGTTTAGTTGTGGAGTTATGAGTGTGGGTTAGTAATTATTTACCCCAATAAGCGTCATATTAATCACACATTAGCCTACTTGGGGGTATTTTGAAACTATTTTTTTAAAACTATTTAAAAAACCTTAATGTGTACGCTTAATAGTAATTAGAGTTATGCGAATGTGATAAAGAAAATACAAATATGTTGTGATGTGCCGATTAATTTTTTTAAAAACTTGCAAAGTTGATCGTTTCTTAGCTTTTTTGACCACAATTCAAAATAGACTAATAGAGATTGTTTATGGATGATTTTGAACTAGTTAACAATTCTTTTTTTTTTCCTTTTTTTTTTTGTAGAATGAATAGTTTAATTTTATTTGAGCAACTGAATTGCTTATATAATATTTGAACAATATGCAAAATGCGTTTTCATAGATCAATGTTTTGTCTAGGTTTTTTAACGCGCCGCATCATGAAAAAATGTTATATCTTCTGGAACGAACTGTGTAAAGAATTGTGTAAAGAATGTTGTATCTCAAAATAAAGCAAACGTACAATAACAGTAAACGTTGTGGTAACGGTGTGCTATAATAATATTTCACACACACACCCGCGCGAGCGCACACACACACACACACACACTTGTCTGAATTGCCAGTCATCAATTCAATCAACATTTGTCCTTAACGTCAGAATGAAAGCAATCGCTCGGCACACTATTCGTCAAAATTCTTATTGAACCTAAGCCGTATAAACAGACCTACACGTCTTCAGGCAGTGTTTCTTCTCCGTAATGTTATAATCAGTGATAGTTCGATTGGCCTTCCATCGTCCTAACATGGCCAATGTCAAATATTTTAAGGTGATATCATACTTGAATGAGTTAAATCGTTCTTATTTTTTGGTATGTTATATTTTGGGATTGGGTGATAATCAAATGTATAAAATGTAACCCTGGATCTGGACTGAAATTAATCCCAAAACCAGAATATTCACATCCACTTTAAATTCAAACATTCAATCTCTCTCTCTCTCTCTCTCTCTCTCTCTCTCTCTCTCTCTCTCTCTCTCTCTCTCTCGCGCGCTCTCTCTCTCTCTTTCTCTCACATGCGCGCGTATTTAATTAATGATGTAAATGCATGTAAATCTGCATCTATTCTACTGGGGAGTCATGTAGAATGAGTTGTCAAGTATTTATTGTATAATTCAGAACTACAGTATTGACCAAATGACATTTTCCAAATGAAAAACAATTCGTATACATTGTAATTAACTTGAACGTTGCAATCAACACTGTAGTTAACTGCAATTTACCTGTAGAAGAAGATGTAGGCTACGTCAAACTCACAAGCACAGATTAGCCTATCATTTCACATTTCGCTATCGTGAAATATTATAATAATTTGTTTTATATTTTTTTCAGGGTCAGCTCAATGAAATGTTTAAGAAAAATATGTACTTTTCAAGAAAATATAAGCGCCTTCAAATTATTGATTACCAGCAACAGATCACCTCTACAAATTAGCCTATATGAAGTGACTTCGGTCCTCAAAGCAGAATACCTGGAATTATCGTGCAAAACAGGGTTTGCTTTAAATAATGAAATACTATAGCAGTGTAATCAAGGGTGCAGCGTTTACGTAACGGAGGAAGAATACTATTTCAGGCCTTTTTATATTCGTATCAGACCAAGAGAAGAGCGATTTAATGTACAGCTGTTAGCAGCATGTCTAGCGTTCATGGTATAGGAAACATCAAGCGAACTCTGCCGTTGAACCGATCTACAGAAAATCTTGATATTACTTTTTTATTCATAACCGTGGATGAAATGTCGGCTGTTTAAGGACGCTGTTTTAATGTCAACGAACTGGGGGGTGACTGTTTTTCTATCCACAGCGCCTTCTTTATGAGATGTCTGCCAAAGGATGTCTGTTAGTGTTCGCCTGATACGGGGGCGCCATAACAAAGTTAAGGTCAAGTTAGTGTTGGCTTATCTTGCATTAAAAAATTAGCCCAATTTTTTCCGAACGTTCGTAGCTTAAATTTCAATAAAATCTTCAGAATTTCTTTGTTTTGTGAAAATGTTTATGGTTTTAAGAATAAACACAATTTCCTATCACTTGCTATGCTTGGTGCACAAACAAAGCCTAGTATGAACATTATATTGATCTTTGACTAGATAGCACTAAAATGTATTATAATAAGACATCTAATGGAACTTATTATTTGGAAAGACAGACAAATATGACATGGGAAGTTTGATGAGAACTCATTTCAATGCACTATCCACGAGTGAGAGCTATCCATTATGTTTCTGAATGTGTGAAATCTTCGTAGGCTAGCTTTCGCATACGTTAGCCTACAGCTAGAAATAATGTCGAAATAGGAAAACTAAATGTCTAGTTACAGTTTAATCTCAATCAGGAATTGCTGAATTTTTAATAGCTGTAAAATTCGATTTCCCATAATGCACTTCTCGAAAGTTTCGTAAATAGCCTACATTTCCGTACCAAAACGAATAGGCCTATTTAAATGGCCAAACCGTGTTTCACTGCTTAGTATGGCTATACTTCTGTAACGAGTATTTTAAGAATAATATAGGTTGTAGTGTATAGGCGATCATATTTACATGAAAGTAAATACAATAAAATGTATTCGTCAACCATACAGTATGCCTGGAAAATCAGGGAAATGTTTTATTCTTTCAGATAATGGACATTTCCGTACAAATATATGAGCAAAAACATTTTTAAATATCTGAGTGAGATTTTAAACGTTTCCATCCGTTTGAAAAAACAAATTAAATGAAAGTTAAAGTTGCGAATCTTTTATTGTTCTAAAACTGCACGCTGAATATTTATTTATTTATTTATTTATTTATTTATTTATTTATTTATTTATTTATTTATTTATTTATTTAAATCACTGGTTGATTTTGTGAATCCAGAAAGCTTAGATTACACACTATCTGTTTAACTAGAACGGTTCCTTTTGTCTGAGCAATAAAATGATTTCAGTGCTGACGGTTGCTGGTGATTGCTGGGTGCGTATCGTCGAAGACCACAGACGTTCAAAGCCAGAAGAGTTGTTTTGTACTTGGCAGTGTGAATCTTACCGTCGTCCATTCATTGTCCATCCACTGATTTGTATTTGTTTTTAATCTTTGCTCTGAATCTGGTGAACGACAATACAACGTTGGTGAAGCTGATTAATTTTGGAATCTAAGCGGAATTACACTCCTGGGTAAAGTAGCCTTTTTGCTTCCTGTATTAGATCTATTTGCGCTTGATTCTGAGTCCCCCAGCAAGAGGATCGAAAGAAAGTCGAATAGCCGTGTCTGAGGTTTCAGAGTTTAAATTTAAGGGCTAAACTCGATATAGTCCACTAGCATTCAAATGAAAATCCCCTGCATGAGACGAAATGTGTAGTTTTCCTGTTTAATTTATAATGAAGAGCTCATTGAATTAATGTAGAGATAGATATATATATGTTAGAGATACATATGTATTCCCCTGTCTTTCTTCGTTTTTTCTTTTTTCTTTTTGAATGCATCTAATAAGTGCAATCTTACTCCTCTCGTTTCATATTTACTCTCAGTTCATCCAAATTCTTAGCACACCATTTTAATTCAAGTGCTGTCTGATCTCAGGCCTAATGCATAAATAACAAGGCTAAATACACCTAAATACCATTAAAACTAGACCATGCAAATCTAAGGAATCCCATTTTAATGTATGCTTTTTAAATTAACGTTAAATCTGTTGCTCACTCTTGAAACTAAATACACATTTTCTTTCAAAAGGTGAATAAATATGTTACATTTTGTAAAATACGCCATGGATATTTCATGCAAATAACTGCTTTGTCTGCTTGAGTTTTTTATTATTATTGTTTTATAAACAATTGTTACCTTAGAATAGAGTTAAGCGGTCCAGTACATTCATGTATTCGTTTTTGCAATGCTATATCCCATGCCTTTGTCTGTATCGATGAGATTCATAGTTTGATAGTTCATGCTCATGTTGTAGCCAACCATTTATTATTGGGCAGTGTTGCTCATAGGATTAAAGTTAAGGCTATTTACAGTTTAGATTTAATGTTACGTTTCATATGCATATCGACTTTACGTTAAAATAAAGCAAGATGGCTAAAATGTTAAAAAGTGTTTTGCATGGTTTGCTGGGGTGAATTGATGGATGCAATATACAAGAATTCACAAATTGCAACAGCTACCGAAAAGGCATACATTCATGGTTGGGTGAATAATGGACGAAAACATGTGTGACCGTAATAACATGTTACGCCTACTTTTATTCGTTAAAGGGCCGTCTGCAAATATTCAGAAGACGTGACCAAGACGTAGGCAAGTGTTTGTCTTTGCAATCCACCCAGATCCATCGAGAAGCGCTTCACGTTAATATTTCAGCGATTGTTTACTAATGCCTAATTCGTATGGGAAAAGTAAGATTTACATTGGGGGTTCTGCAGGACCTATAGGCGACCACTGACGTGACTTGTTCGCGCACATAAGAGTTGCTCAAGATAGTTCTTAATGACTGATATTGATATATGGTAATTTCTTTACCGGATCACATGACACAATTACCTCAAGAATCGATCAAGATGAATTGCACGTCAGCCTACGTTTCCTATGTTTTCTTCCTCACGGGTCCTGTCCACGCGCCTGTAGTGCAATAGATGAACAAAGTTTAACACACGCACACGCTGCCTAACCCTACTCTCAAACGCAAAAAGAAGACATGACGGAGTATGACGATCGCAGCAACTGTGCGTCAAATATGTATTTGCCTAACTGTACTTATTACGTATCGGCTCCGGATTTTTCGTCGGTGTCTTCGTTTTTACCTCAGACTACTTCGTGTCAAGTCAATTTTCCTTATTCGTCCAATATAGCTCAAGTCCAACCTGTTCGGGAGGTTGCCTTCAGAGACTATGGACTCGATCACCCAAGTAAATGGCATTACAGGGGTAATTACGCTTCCTACTATCCAACGGAAGACATAATGCACCGAGATCTAATCCAGTCGTCGACCAGAACTGATATGCTATTCAAAAATGATTCCGTATACAGCCACCACGGTGGATCCAATACATCATGCAATTTATTCACTAATGTCGGCAGAAATGGGGTCCTTCCTCAAGGTTTTGACCAGTTTTTTGAGACTATTAACGCTGCCCCCGAGAAGCCCGACTCCGACCACTCGAAAGGAAGGACAGAATCCGGGATCCCCAGAGATGCTGCGTGTAATAAACTGTCCGCGGACAGTTCAGAGCAGGAGAAACGAAACCCACCAGAAAACATTGACGAAGAGTCCTCTTTATCGAATTGTGCGGAGGAGAAGAACAACGGTCTAAGTAGGTACATGCATTAAATTGGGGTTAGAGTACATGTCGACTGCGGTCTGATTTTATATGCAGCTTTATAAGCACGCATACGTTTTTATATACCCTATTAGATTTGCTTTGTTGTTGTAAAAATATTTATGATGGGAAAACAGTTTAGGTGGGCTTTAGCAATACCACTGATGCATAATGCCTTCCTAATTGAGGTTTACAAAATTACATGAACAATATCGTAGATTTGTAACTATACGATATCACGAACAATTGTTGTTATTGTGGTTTTCTTGCCGTATTGTTTCGGCAATAATGTCCAGGGAAATTCTGTTCATTTTGGCATGAAATAATGAAATTGCTTTTGTAGTAGTAGTTTGCCTTTGTATGACACGGCGTGTTGCGGATTTAATTTCAAATGTAAAACAAAACGTTCTCATGTTTGCCTTAAATTAGAAGTGTAGTGTGTGTGTGTGTGTGTGTGTGTGTGCATTCCTGCATGTGTTTACGTCTGTCTGTGGAGGGGGCGTGTTTAGAACTTGTATTGACATACGTGTTTGAACACAAATTCATATTACGAACTGGATAAATATGTAGTAAAGGTGACCTTAAATATTGCATTTAACATACCCTGGCTCTTTCTTTATTTCTTTCTTTCTTTCTTTCTCTTCCTCTATTTCTTCACACACTCTAGGTTCTTCAAAGTCAAGAAAAAAGAGATGCCCCTACAGCAAATACCAAATCCGAGAACTTGAACGAGAATTCTTTTTCAATGTGTACATAAACAAAGAGAAGAGGCTTCAGTTGTCAAGAATGTTAAATTTGACTGATCGGCAAGTGAAGATTTGGTTCCAGAACCGACGAATGAAAGAAAAAAAATTAAACAGGGATCGGCTCCAGTATTTCACTGGGAACCCTTTGTTTTGACATTCTGCTTTTAAAGGAAAGAGCTGATCATAACAGTGACCTCAACAATGGGATGGTTATAAGTGGTGAGACGCTGATGCGCAGTCTCGAGACTCTTGGGTACTTCAAGAAATGCAGATCAACTGCAAATTTTTAAACTATGCAAAGGTGGCTTCAGCAGTTTTTACCACAAGACACAACTGATTATTATCCCCTTGTTTAAACACAGTACCTAGTGAATTGTTCAGTAGAGTCAGACCAACAAGAAAACTATGACAATCTTCATTTTAGTTCTCCCACTGTTTAGACGGTGAATGTTTTGTAAATGTACTTGCTGTGTGCCGATAATTTTTATTTATTTATTTCATTTACTGAATTCATTGACTTATGAACAATTTGCAGTAAGCAACAAAGAATTTGATTACAGTAATCAATATGGCGTTTTATAACAGTATAGACCCATGTATGCATTTATTTCTTAGACGCATGCTATGTATGGAACTAAATAAAACTAAAGTTTACCAAAATTGTATTTCTCAAATGGTTCATTTCAAACAATTTCAAACTAACACTATTAATGCAGTGTAATCTCCATTGTGAGCGCGTGTATGTGTATTCTGTATGTGTGTGTGTCAGTGTGGGTGCCCGGGAGCGCGCTAGGGCGCGCGCGCGCGTGTTCTTATTTTATTGTATATGTGCCAATAAGTGTACTTGAAAGCATAAGTTAAGACGACCAGGTGGACATAATGATAGTATGTATTTAAAATAGATAATTAATCATTTACAAATATTGGATACATTTTTTTTGAGAAATGCGGTGACATTGTGAGCTTACTCTGCAACTTGCGTCCAACATTTTTGCGGATTAATATAGGATTAAATAACAAAATTGCGACAAAACACACACACTCACACACACACATATATACGGCCAATGGTTATAAAGCTTTCCATGGTTACTTATTTTAGAAAACTATGAAACAGAATTTGCTATTTTAAATAAGGCGGGACCCTGATTTTTTCGTTTTTCTTCTGAACGACGGCTCAAGGTTTAGTGTGTTTACTAAACCTTGAGCCGTCTAGACGACATAATAAAACTACTTGTAAATGTTTAAATTGGGGGCTATTGGACCTGCATGTGTCCAAAAATGACTTTGTGCGCAACGACGCTTGGCGACTGTGATGGCGTTGATTTAAATTTAAAAATATGCTTTTCAAAACAAAATACATCAAATGTCTATGTACAAACTGAATTCCGATATTAGTTTCCTGGCTCCGGAAAATGTTGCTATCTTCACCCAAAACAAAGGTTTGGGGAAAATGTAGATAAGAATGTATATTAAAAAAAAAAAAAAACATTGTTGTCACACAAAATTTAGATTTTGCTATTGAACGTCTCTAACGCCTTGTTTGTCATCTTCAACCATTTCAAATACGCGTTGGGCATTTATGGCTATTCTTATATTAAACTGAGGCCTTCCAAATCATTTATGCACTGCAGAAGTGGGCTTCCAACATGGCTGCGCGACAGTGAGTTTCCTAAGATTGAAAACAAGCTCATGCTGTGACTCAGTTTTTGCTTTCACATTTCAAAACAACGCAGAATCAGCATGCTTTTAGGTAGTAAGAAATATGTAAATACATATCACAGAAAGTTAAATAAATATCAGCATATCTAAATAAGAAATATGGTGAGCATATTTCAGTATATCCATGCTTCGTGTTTTGCATGTATAGGCGAAGTCACCCATAAGACAATATTAACTTCGTGAATAGTCAGCCCAATAACCATGCTAAGCAAACATTCTGGAATCTTATTTTCCCGTGAAATTTCCTATTTATTTAATGTTTTGTAACCACGCCAGAACGGACCCTGTGATCTAAATTTTAAAATTCTTTTTGAAATTTTAAAATTCTGTAAAGCATTTAGATATGAAGGAGGGGCAAAATAGTAATGTGAATTTTTTTTCATTTGTATTCTCATTTAAATTAATTTTACACAGTTACTTTATGCTTTTATGCAATGTATTCATCAATTTTTCTGCTAAATTTTAATTCATCCATTTTACTCATGGGACAATTGGGTTCCGTTTATAGGATGCCGTATGTCAAGTTCCTTGCTACGTGTCAGTTCTGCTGGTAACCACAAGAGGTCGCTCTCCAGGCAAAATCCTGGGGAAAAGAAATAAACATCTGGTATTACTACTGGATTCTTACAATGTTGTAACAACGATTGTTCTGTTTGGCTATTACGAATTAGTGTCGATATAATAGCCTATAACCTAAAGGGCAATATTGAATGTATTTTTTTATCTATCTTATTATATTTAATTTAATCTTAATGGATGACCAGCATGGTCGCTATTCTCCTGCTGTTATTTAATGTTTTTCGTTATATTTTCCGAACATTTTTCCAAACGTATTTTAGCTGCAGTACTATGTATTTTCTCATTTAACTATTGTACCTTTTTATTTTCGGAGAAAATACATTTATCTGAAGGTAAACATAGACTACTTCCACCAAAGTTATAAATTGAATCCTATATAATTGCATCGGTGAGACTAGTAAAACTGAGTAAAAACACGTTAATTCAGCAAATAAACGGTAATTTAAGGAAATAGTTAATTTTGTGGGAGTGGGCTACCTGTATCATAGCTTTACGAAGATTTGTCATACCGTTGGGCTATTTCTGTTTGGCTATCTTTAAAATAATGTTTGTATATGCGAGACGCAGTATTGTTCGGGTACTATTAATTCGCTATTCAAAGCAATATTATAGGCTAAATTAAATTATGTATGTCATATATTAATTTAATAAGAGTGTTTCTTATTCTTCCAAAAATGAAACTAAATGCTCAGGTACTTTTCCCTCGTCTTTTCTTAACTGGAGTCCCTCTGTAAGAAACAGCATATTTTCCCTTAACAAGCATATACATTTTTAGTTTGACATTAAAAGTTGCGCCCAAAACGGAATTATTTCTATGTGGAAATAAAACACGTATAATTATATCCACGAAGATCCAGCCTTTCTAATAAAATATAGTATTGCCATTACGATTTGTATCTTATTGATAACGAATTAACACAGAATCAACGGGGAAAGTTAAACGTTATAAACAATACTTCCGTTGAAATATTTTAATAGATCAAATACAATATGGATTCGGTCAATTTGTTTAACGTTGATTTTTTCAGTTAACCGACTATATAGCCTTTTGTTTCCCTCTGTTCATAAAAATATTTAGATCGGGTCTAGACTTCTTTAAAATAAAATCTAAACTATTACAATTAAAAAATGATTGTAAAAAATGTCCAAACCCTAAAATAAAACAGATTTCAGCAAGCTGGTGCTCGGCTGAAAGTAAAAATAAAATGAAATTTAAAAAAAGTAAAAATAAATATTTGTATACCATTGTGAGACAGTTAATTTAGGGCAATCCGTGTGCCTACTTTCTTGTCTTAGCGGATTTCGCTATAATATCACAAATTTATCCACAACTACCCATTACCATAGCGACTTGGATTAAATTTCCATAAATACTTCATGGCCACCTTTATATTAATTCAAGTATTCTTGATGTCCTCCCGGTCGCTGCCTTGTTTGGGAGGAGTGCTTGTACGCGCGGGCTTGAGTGCGTGCTTATTTCTGTGTGTGTGTGTGTGTGTGTCTGTGAGTGTGTGTGTGTATTTGTGTGTGTGTGTGTGTGTGTGCGTGCGTGCGCGCGCGCGCGCGTTTGCTGCCCTTCATTGTTTGTTTCGAACGCATTTCCTAGATGAGAAGTTTTGTCTTGAGGTTTTCTTTAAGCCACAGTCTGTAGTTTCTGTTATATTGTAGGTCGTGTATGGTTTTGCAGTTTATGATTTGTGTAGGCGTCAAGCCGTAAAAATACACCATCTTGGCTGTGGTTCAGAGGGATTTTAGAGCACCAGTAGACCATCTCGTTGTCTGGGGGCACGGGGGGGCGTTTCTGTTTTCCAGGCAGAAAACAAAATGATAGCTGTGTAACGTATCCGTGAGATCTTTGCGTTAGTATTCATTTCATTCCCCCTTGAATCCTATCTAAAATGCAATCTGTAAGACAAAATGCAACTTCAGGGCCAGCGATTTTTTTATTTCTGCATATATAAACACCATTGAATGTGTTTTGTAAATAAGATACAATACATTTCAGATTAATATAAATTATTTACTTTGGTATGACCAGCTCTGATAACCTTGAACATGCATGTGCTTACTGACTGTTTTGCCCATAAAGACTGCAATTCAACGCAGTGCGAATATTCTTGTCGGAAGGCACTTCTTATATTTTTTTTCGCATTGTTCTCACAATGTTTTTACTTATACAATAGTAGCTACAAGACGTTGTACAGTGTGATTATTATATGCAAAACATGACTGATGGTTTACTTCCAAACGTCTCAAACTCTAAGCCCATTATGTATAGACTACACCACGGCGCGGGCGTGTTAGTGGGTGTGTGTGCAATTTTCTGTATGGTTATTGTATTTTTATCAGAGTAATATATGGTACATCGCGACTATGTTTGCATTATGAATGGGAGTTTACATTTCAAACAAAGTTTACTGCAATTATTCTGTTTTACTAAAATCAGAAGTATAAATGATTATTATATAGGTTATCCTGCCAGTCCTAACGTCAGAACTTAGCATTTAAATCTATTAATCTTATCATTTACAAAGTCGCAATTAATTTCTTAATAAAATTGTTGAACAACTATTTTAACTAAGGGTATAATTCTCGGAAAAGCTTCAACAGCAAGAAAATTACCTGGAAGCCTTCGAATGCAGATGAGGAATATATTGATCGCCCTGATTCTCCTTAATATGTATTCATAAATTCACGACAACCTTGGGTACTCATGATGTCCAGTACAAATGCGTTTACAAAGTCTATTAAAGACAATATATATTAATTCCAGACTTGTAACATAAATGGAACAGTTCGGGGAAATGTAACAAGCGTATTTACATTACAAAACAATTTAATCCGGAAGTTACATAGTACATACACTACACACAAACACTACATATACACAGTGTCTCATATGTGCCTTTTTGTGCTTTAAAGAACAGCGCAGATTCCGAAGTCCTCATTTATTCCAAATCGTGATATACAGCGTGCATGCACAGCCTCATAATACATCTGCCTGAGAGACTTACAGGGAAAACAATCACTTGGAATCCAGTTAGGCTTAAAACGTGAAAAGCAATAAGCATTTACAACTGAGCCTAAATGTCGCTTTCCCTTTATAAAGTTTATCTGCCGGTCCAGCAATTTCATCGCGCTAAGGTATAATTTTATTTCACGTGTCAAATGAAAAGGGGTTTTTAATGCTCAAGTTGCCTTTTGTCAGCCTTAGAATCAATTTCAAGTCCGTGTTCTAGGTGTCGCTGTTGACCATATCTGAGATCCCAATCAAGTGCCAATGCGCCCACGTGACGCGAGAAGAGGCAGCGTCTCAAGGCCATTTTCAAATTTCATTGGTGTGGTTGTCATGTGGTCGCGGGGAGGCATCCCGAGTAACACGGGGATTGTTTTGCTAGATATGTCAGCCTACAAAGGACATCTATCGCTTCTTTAAAACATCTTCAAAATGTCTTTTCCCAACAGCTCTCCAGCAGCAAATACTTTTCTAGTAGATTCTTTGATTAGCGCTTGTAGAACAGACAGTTTCTACTCCAGCGGTAATATGTACATGCCAACCAGTACAGAAATGGGAACTTATGGAATGCAAACCTGTGGACTTATGCCGTCTCTCGGTAAAAGGGGAGAAGTTAGCCACCAAAACATGGGCATGAATGTCCATTCATATATACCTCAAATTGATGGCTGGGCTGACCCGAACAGATCGTGCAGAATAGAGCAACCTTCCGCCCAGATGCCCACGTGCACGTTTTCACAAAACATAAAAGAAGAAAGTACTTGCTGCATGTATTCCGAAAAGAGAGCAAAGGTCAGCTCATCAGAAATCCCCGCATACGCTAATTTGATACCCGAATCTTGTTCTGTTGATGGTCCAGAAATTCCCGTCCCAGGCTATTTCAGACTGAGTCAAACTTACGCATCTGGGAAAAACCAAGACTTTGGCCACGAGACGAGTCCAAACACTATTTTGCAGCTGAGCAGAGTCACTCCAAAACCGCAGCTGTCTTCGCTTCTCGAAGTGGAAAAGAAAATAACCGAATTACCGAACAACCAGGAGACGACCAAGACCCCAACACCAGTGGAAAGCCCAGATCCTAAGTCGAGTTCGCAAGAGGAAAAGAACTGCTCCACTGAAACGTCTGCCTCCAGCCCAGAATTGCCACAGAAGGAAACTAAAGGTGGGTATAATAAAAGGATTGATCGCGTCGTAGTGTAATACGAACGCTCCGGCATCATAAAACCCAATATAAAACACAAACAACCCAAAGTCGTAATGTTTAATGAGAGCCGTACTAAAGTTGTAGTAAAATGCTTTTACAGGGAATAGACACTCTTCCTCCGCGTCATCGTGTAGTATGTATGTTTGCGCTGAATTTAATAATAGTTTTTTTCCACTGTTTTGTTTTACTGTAATGTGTTTAATAGGGCCATGTGTTTCATTTTTACGACGAAATATGCAGGACATAAAATAACAATATTCTTGAGTTATTGCTGTTTGCAGCCACGTTTCAGCATTACGGGATATTTTTATGCCTCACCTTTTTATGATGATGTAATATTTGCTTTTTTCTAGGGAATTTTTAATTAGTATTTTTAAATATTTTTGCTAAATGGCACTATATTTCTTATTCCATTGAGCTCTTTGCTTTCTTTCTTTTTGAGACCAACTTGCTTAATGACTATCACATTCTTTAAAATTCTTATTCTGGAGATGTCAATATTACTAACATACTATACATGCTGTTTGCTGTTTTGTCAACTTTAAAAAGCCTAATTGATGTTAAAGGAATGAATACTGTCTCCATATTTCCTTTGGCTTCTTTATGACATTAGCGTACTATTTTCACTCATGCATCATATTACCAATATATCATGTTTGTATATAATCAAGGTGAATTTGAACAATTTTTCATATATATATATATATATGAGAGAGAAAGAGAGAGAGAGAGTACACATTAACACTGGCTTAATGTTTAGTATTACGAAATTATTCTGTGAAATTGATTTTTTTTTTTTTTGCTTAATGATAGTAAATAAAAATGTGATAAAAAATGATAAAATCCAGTCGATGATTATGAAATCTCCCGTCTAATTATGTTCCTTTAATACCATTTTTCAGAATGTAAAAGTGATCCTCCAACGAGCAATTGGTTGACTGCAAAAAGTGGACGGAAAAAAAGATGCCCCTACACAAAGCATCAAACCCTGGAATTAGAGAAAGAGTTTTTGTTCAACATGTACCTGACACGTGAGCGCCGCCTAGAGATCAGTAAAAGTGTCAACCTCACCGACCGACAAGTGAAGATTTGGTTTCAGAATCGAAGAATGAAGCTGAAGAAGATGAGCAGGGAAAACCGAATTCGGGAACTTACCTCAAATCTCACTTTTTCGTGAGCATACACATTAATGCATATTCTTTTTACCTCTTTTCCCCTTTCCCTTCCTTCATCAGAATGATGCACTGGGGATATTGGACATCTTTTTTCCAGTCTGGAAACCGTAACTTGTTTTTGCTACTTTACGTTATGCTTTTATTGTATTCACTTGATGGTATTCTAAAGTGGCGCGTTGTGTAATTTAAATTGTTTCATCACAGGGTAACGATGAACTCGTTTATATATAGGTCTTAAATTATTAAAGTGTTGCAGACCCCCATTGTTGGAGTGTTTTTGGTTTGTTTGATTGAAAAGAAAGACATCGTCGTGGAAGAGACTTGTTTTGAAATTCACAGCAGACCATGATTTTGAACATGAAAGCACATTTACTGTTATTACGTGATTAGCGAAACATTCGTCCATTAAAGTAGACTACTTCAATTTTGTGCATTCTTAAACATATACAATTCTATATAGTAGATGTGATAAGTATTGTTAACATATGGGTGTAACATTAATGCATGTTTTGTGGCATGTACCTTGCAATAAATTAAATATGTCAAAATAGTTGTCCTTTGTTCTAGCGGCAAATAAAGCTCTTAAAATTATAGGGTTCTATTTGTAGATTATAGTTTTGAGATACGAACATTTTCAACTCCTTTATTATAGCATTCATATCCATTAAATGCTGGCATGTGTAAGGACTGACGTGTTAGTCGGTATATAGCTTGTTGCATTGCGAAATGACATAACGAACAGCATTTGGGTGTTCAATTATTTTGACAAAATATCAAATAGAACCCTTTAATTCGAAGCTCTTACAACTTCAATCCAACACCCTTACATTGCAATAAATTCTGTTGTTCACGCCAACCAAGCAGCTAGCCTGTATGTACCAACCCGCAACAAGATAATCCAATGACGAAGAAGTAAACATTACACACAGGATCAGTTAGAATTAATAAATTGCCTGAGAGAAGGGGACAAGAGGTATTGTAATGCAGAAATTATTTACAGATATCTACCATTGTAAAATGAATATACTTCACTGCGCATTGTCTCAATTAACTTCCTACAGAACCCGAAGCATCCTGCGTAAATCGTAAATCCTTAATTGTTTTAAATGTGTATTTGGGTGTGTGTAGCTATGAAGAATTTAAGTGGCTAAATATTAAGACCAAACCACTTTGTCTTATTTTCTCGAGTCCGCTTCAATATTTAACAATATAGATTACAGTTTTCTTTTGTTAAAAATAAGTAATCGTAAAGTCTAATCAGAATACATTTACCAGCCTTTTGCTGTACGATTGAATGGAGCCTATTTGATTTGTTTTTAAGATGGTTTTATCTCATGTAATCTTTCTTGTTTGTGTCGCATATATTAATCCCAAAGTTAAAGCATTTTAAAGATATACACTTACACTTTTGCACATTTCCTCAGTAGACTACGATAAGGATGTAAATTCATTTTAACAGGACAACAATTTGCTTATACAGCCAAGATATACCTATTCATTAAAGTTTAAGCGCACCATCCTTTAGAAATAAATCTCATAGCGTTAATACAGATGATTTGAAAGCTCTGTATTATATTTCAAAGAAAGAAGGTCGAGGAAATGCAATCACGTTGACTTATGTTACGAACAATTCAAATTTCTGTCAACAAAATATATTTTGAATCCTGAATATTTTGCTCTCATCAGTAGGCTACTATTTCTCCACAAAATTCTTGAAAGCTTTTTTTTTGATTCATTGATGTTTTATGCATAAACGTGGCAGTGTCGTCAAAATAGTCTAAACACACAAGTAAACATGGTATGGTGTCTGTCTGTCTATCTGTCTGTCTCTCTCTCTCTCTCTCTCTCTCACACACACACACACACACACACACACATAAACACGCGCGCATATACACGTACACAAACAACCACATACGTTTTTTATATAATATATAACATACAATATATCACTATATAATTGCCATGGTTGTTGTGATGAGCAGGTGCATAATACCATCTATTTATACTGATCTGTGTGTGTGTGTGCGCGCGCGCGCGCGCGCACGCGCGTGCTGTGTTTGTGTGTTTGATGGGGACGGGTTTTCGAATTATATTGAGAGACCTGTTCGATTTATTCGCAAATTCATAGTGAAAACTATGGTTAAATGCGTAGGTAAGGTGCCTTGAATGGCCAACTCTCTCTGCTCCTCTGTAAGGCCTAGATATATATTGACACTTCATCAGGATGCTTCTATTCAATTGTTCGAAAGCCAAGCAGACTATAGTTATAGCGGCATAGATCATAGCAGTGTACCTTCATTTCATTTTAAATGATGTCACACACAAGCTGGACGACTAAACGTTGCCAGCTAACCACAACTTGGCTGTCAAAGCGTTTTGGACATTATCCTCTTTTTGTGTGTTTTAGTTTCACTGTTGGCTATAAAAATATTAGGCTACTAATAAACATGATACCGTGAAAAAACCCGTGTACAAGAGTGGTGCGCATAGTGTATGGACATGTCATACTCTATTTACTTTCTTTGCTTCTTTCTTTGTGATGTGGGCTCAGCGTCAGTAGTAAAATCAGTTTTAAAATACACAGCCTAAATATTCTCTGGCGTTTTTTTAGACTTGATTGTTGCATTTTGTAATTATTATGAATGATAAATCAATCTATTTTGAACTTAACAACATTTTAATTAGGAAAGAGAGGAATGAAAATCAAAATACCTCCAATGATGATTTGTACTTGTACAATGAGTCTAGTGGACGGCATCATACTCCAAATGAAAAATGGTAGAAAGTTCAAAATCAGGGAAAAATGATTCTTCCGAACAAACATATTCATACATCACTCTATGCAGATTCACTTTGTTACGCCAAGAGTCCGTTTTATTAAGGGCACATTAATGTATAATCAAATGCACCTCATAAAAGTTTTATTGACAGACATAAAAACATTATGGCGCTCTTCTTAATAAATATAATCAGTACACAAAGATTACTCTGTGAGCCAAATATGCAAGAGTACCTGAATCTACGCGAACTACTGTTCATTGTACGAACACTAGAAGAATATAAAACGGAAATCCGAAAGCAACGTTATTCTTTATTTTATGACATGTTATTACGTTTATTTTATGAGGAGTTACAACTCAGTAGTCTATAAAATATTTTACAAGCGTTGAGTGTACAACATACCTTACGACGATTTCTTCTAAGATTTTACACACATTTAAAATTATTTGCCAAAGCATCACAATGTTGAGTGGTGGTTATGAAATAAATGGGTGTACTAATCTGTCGACGTAAAGAAATAGTCCCGGACCGCCCTCTGCTGTAACACATATTTTAAACACCAAGACCTGTGAAAGTGGCTTAAACTTCAATGTTTGATTTCCTTTCTAATACTATAGCCTACAGTTGGTGTTAGTTGAATAAAGTGTCGAAATTAAGCGTACCGTTATATGCGGATTGATTTACTGACTGTATTGGTAAATATGATCACGTGATTCATGTAACCAATCGCTGAAGATGAAGCCAGCAAAAATACTATGATTGTTCAGAGGGAACGTATCTTTAACAGTGTAGCCTTTTATATGAGTACGAAGAGATCCAAAAATGTCGACTAGTAGTACACTTAGTAACTATTATGTAGACTCAATAATAGGACATGAAGCAGAGGACGTGTACGGAGCTCGTTTTGTTCAGAGCTCGCACACCGCGACCTCAAGGCCATCAGGTGCAGGAGATAATGCAGATTTTTCGTCTTGTAGCTTTGCACCCAAATCCGCCGTCTTCCCCACGTCTTGGTCCTCGGTTCACCCACAGTCCACAGCCGTTTCAGGGATTTACCATCCCTACGTACACCAGCCCCAACTCGCAGGCACAGAAAACAGATATGTCCGCTCCTGGATAGACCCAATCTCCAACTCCGTTTCTTTTTCCGGCTTCCATCCAAGCAGTCGACACTACGGGACAAAGCCCGAAAGTTTACCGTCGAAAAGGACTGAGTGCGCCGCATTCGAAGCACAGACTCCTGTCGTTCCGGACTACATTTGTGGAGCAGTATTGGAAAACAAGGATAAAGCAACCAAAGAACCGATTGCCAGCGACATTTCGAGCCACGGTGAGCCCAAAGAAGAGAAGCAGCAGCAACTTGACCCAAGTAAGTAAAAGAAATTGCCCCTTGATTTACAGCCTTAGAAACTGTACGAGCGGGGTGTGTAAAACTGGGGGTTTTACTAACCTATAAAAGTGTCTAGTCTCTTACTATGATGAAAAGAAAAAACTGTGTATGCCTGCAAATTATGGGATTAAATACGGAATTATATTAGCCTATATTCGTCTTTCAGTTTATTTTTTAATGAAAGTAAAATAGCACCATCTCATAATTGGATTTCCCAAAGAGAAACATGGAAACATCCATAATGTATTTTCCTTTATTCTTCAGTGGCTGTTCACAACGTTTTTTAAATAAAACAGTATTAATGTTTATTGTGTCCCCTTTCTATTCCAGGCAACCCAGCTGCTAATTGGATTCATGCACGTTCCACAAGAAAGAAGCGATGTCCTTACACAAAATATCAGACCCTAGAACTGGAAAAAGAATTCCTTTATAACATGTATCTGACAAGAGATCGCCGTTACGAAGTTGCTAGAATTCTTAATTTGACTGAAAGGCAGGTAAAAATCTGGTTCCAAAACAGAAGAATGAAAATGAAAAAGATGAACAGAGAGAGGGGCAGTAAGGATCAACAATGACTAACGCCAGACTCAAAGAGCAAGGACTGAACTGTTTTACCTACCCTCTTTGATGTATATGTGGTATAAGTAATGTGCTAGAGTAACACTTTGATTAGGAGCCTGTGTATAAAACATTGTTTAGTTTGTCCATACATGTTATGGAAAGGTTAAAATGTCTGCACATGTGCTTTATTGCTTTTTAAGGAAATAAATGTTGAGTCTTAAAATGAATTGCAAATTGTATCCCCAAGTAAATATGTAAGTTTAAAAATTTAAACAATGAATGTTAAAGTATTTCCAAAATATTCTCTGTAAATAAGTAGATTTGTATTGTTATGTTTTCAAAATCGGCTTTGCAAATCTATGAAGCGCACAAAGGTGAATTGTATCAATGGCCGAAAAAACGCGTGGCTAACCATATCAAAGACGTTATTGAATTTCAAATTAATTGACAGACTAGTTTGTGTTATTTGTCATATTTTACTAAATACAAAAATTAGATCAAAGTATATAGCCTATAGTCAATCTGAGACAAACTTCTTCAAATTCTAAACATCGTGCAATGATAAATACAAAACCCCATTGTTTTAAACCAGTCTCTTTATAAATACATTCTTCGGGTGCAATATTTGAAAAAGAACTTATCAGAATTTGCCTTCTGGAGATAAAATGTACCATTTTATTTGAAAACCAGTTTAACCTGCGTTTTATAGGTTAAAATATGGCCTAAATTAAGAACATATGCGACATTAGGCTACTCGGGCACAGTGTGCTACAATCTCTACTAGCGTACCGTTACGTAGGAAAACACCACTTCTACGGTTTAAAGCCACTTATCTTCGGTGAATGTTAATTTCCTTTCGCTGAACCTCACCATTAATATAATGGTTTCGTGCTCTGGACGTCAAATAGCCTACTTACGGCATTGTACTTGGCCAGGAGGATCTGAATGAGCAGTTGCTCTCCTAACTCCATAGCCTTCATTGTATACTATAAATAAATATAACGTCCTTTACCATATACAAATGCAACTGTGTGATAATCGATGATATGTGGCCTTGATATCAGGCCAACTCTGTGTTTAATAATATAACTTCCGACTAACATTTGTTTTGGGCCTACATAGCACCGAAAATAATAGCGTTAAAAACTGCTGTTTTAGCTAGTCAAATCAGAGCCTTCTTTTCAAGACATTTTTTTTAAAACCTCCGTAAATTTGTATTTTAATTCTGCAATTGGTGTTGTGGCCATTCAATTTCCACATGCCTGTTTTAGGAATCCATTGTTGGAATATATCCCACTAATAAAGTGTGTATTATTGAGGTTTTGCAGGGACACGCAATTTATTGACGAACCTTACCTACAATTGCTTTAAAGCAGGAAGAAACACGGCCCAATAAAACCATTGAGATGGCTAGACGTCTGCTCTAAATTAGTTTATGGGCAAGGGCTGTAATTGTACTCTTCTTTGAAACTGTCCTGTTTGGGTGTTTGTGTCTGTTTCTGACAAACAAAAATGCAGACTTTTTAAACTTTTCGTCTGGTTGATAGATAATTCGTCCTTGAAACTTAGAGGAAAGCAATCCCCAGATGTACGGAAAGTCACGTTTATTCATCAGCAGCATTTCAGTGACAGTCGTGAAAACGATACGCATGCAGTTTAAAAAGGCTTGTTTAATGGTTTTTTCTATCATGTCAGAACTAATGCTAACATGTAGCCTAAATATATCCAGACATAAATATATTATTTGTATTCATCAAAATGGTATTCATTTCTTTCTCTTCTATATCATACTGCAGTCTCGCCTTTTCTTGATGGTAGCAGTATATGTAAATGCACGAAGCACGCGTGCAAGCTCAGATATTAATGACAAATTAAATTTAAGAACAATTTAGTTTATGTTGACTATAATGAAGGTAATAAAGCCGTGGTAAACTGGAAGACAGGCATGTTTACGAAATGTTGAGATGGTAAAGGCTTTAACCACAGTCAGAAATAGTATGACCACTTGGGGACGCTCTTGTCCTACAGAAGAAGTCCCAGGAAAGGGCGATTTTTGATCTCCGCTGCAATGTTTATTTTCTTCAGCAAGGTGTTCAGTCATCCGAGCCGGTCAATTATATCAATTAGGCCAGCCGTAAATTGTTGACATTTCATTTATAAAATATAATTGAGTTTTAACACCAATTGCGAAATTTCTAACAATAAACTGACGATGCAGAAATAGTGAAAAAATAATGAATGCCATATTATAGCTTATCTCAATTCCACATTTTTTACAATAGGCTATCATTCGGTGGATGTAATTGATTCTCACATTCATCAGTTACTTTAAAAAACAACCAGATTGCTATATTGTCCGCAGGCTGATAATAAGATAATGTGAAATTATAAAATGGAAGTATGAACATAGTTTTAAGCAAGGGGCCATGAGGTGATCACGCCCACGCACAAAATTATAATTTTCTTTTCATTAAAAAGGTATTTCAAATGTAGCACAAATAAACGAATAATAAGACCTTTAATATATTCGCAGACATATTTATTATGCCGATAATAACCTTGGCAACCAATTGTCTTGTAGAATTGTCAAATAAAAGTGCCGATTTTTCCAGCTGCATGCATTTCCACGAGGCTTCACTTCGCATTATAAAGTCCAACATTTATTCTGGAACATAACTATGCCTCAACCAGATAGCATAAACTTGGCTACCAAAAATCGGCAAGAAGAGCCAATCATATGATACAAAATTAAGGCACATTTCCATTTTAAAGGATAATTAAATTTTAGACAGTGTGTTTCAGTGCGGCAGGAAACGAAACATGATAAGCAAAGGATAAAAACTAGTTCAGGTCAATGTTGCTTTTTTAAGGTCAGTGCTCCAACCCACAACATTACTAATGTTGGTGCCGCTGCTGTTGTCGGCCTAGTACTAGGCCTACATATAGTCCTAGGCTGCTCTTAAAAGAACACAACAACAACAACAACAACAACAACAACAACAACAATAATAATAATAATAATAATAAGAATAAGAATAAGAATAAGAATAAGAATAAGAATAATAATAATAATAATAATAATAATAATAATAATAATAATAATAATAGACAGTGGTCCATTTTTATATAGACATTTTAAAGTTAGGCTTTTTGTTAAAATTTCAGTTTAAGGTCAAACTTCATGCTCACTTGAGTATGCAAAATATTCGCCTCGGTAACTAGTTTCCTAGTTTCCTAAAGGGAGAAATAATAGGAAGCGCATTCATGGTCATGCTTTCCATTAAGCAGTAATAGTAATTAACCTTGGGATCTTGACCACTTTGTTCACCTGGAGGTTTTCTTATTTTCATTGCCGTTGTTTAGCTGAATATATTTACATTATAATCGTAAAGTTAAAGCATGAGCTTTTGCTTTTGGCATTTATTTGAATACTTTAGAAGCTTAGAACCTTTACTTTGTCAGTGATTTCAAATGTGTCTTTTGTATGTATTTATTGTATATTCCAAACCCAGAAAATTCAATACATGTATTTACTTAAATTTGTATTTACTTAAACATTTATTTGCAAATTTGAAATGCTTCACTAAACCATTCGCCCTTGGGCAGAGAATAATTCACTTTTCCACTCCCAAACCCGTTTCACCTTGATTCTATTTCCCTTCTCAGTATTATGTTTTCTGTACATTTGGTGGCGTAAGCATTTTACATACGCGTACTTCGGTTACTTGCGTGCATGTGCAAGCGTTGCGTGGGATATAGTAATCCGCCAATTATCTTAACCAAATCTCTATGGCAGTTTATTGAAAGAAAAAAATATATTCAGATCACAGAGGCTGTTTGTTTGCCTCGGGACCGTTAAATGTAAAACGAAGGAAAACATTTTCCAGTCAGGCGTTAATTTCATTCTGCACTGTGATCAAAAGGACACGGCAAAGACTTTGGGTCTATTCCACACAAGTGCTCACTGATCACTGGATTTGAGAAAGCATTATGCGCTCAATATAGACTGTTGGATGACAAAGATCTTCAGTCAAAATTGATCCGTCGTTATTTTCAGTAAATAACCTTATAGGAGAAATGAGCTCTTATTTTGTCAACCCCTTCTATTCAAAGTACAAACCGAGCGAGGCAATAGTTCCAGCCTACTACGATTCTCCTTTTTCACAAGATGTCAACAGTGGGCATGCGATGGTGTATGGCAACAATGCAAGTTTCCAACATTCCGCACAAGTCCAAGAATTTTACCACCATGGGACCGCAGCAATACCGAATGCAAGTTATCAGCCGAATCCTTGTGGAATTACGTGTCATAGCGACCGCTCTAAATTTTACGGATACGATAACTTACAGAGACAGCAGCTCTTTACGACACAGCGAGAGGCCGAGCTGCTACAATACCCTAACTGTAAATCGTCCGGTAGTAATACTGGCTGGCAACCAGAATGCTTAAATCAGAACTCGTCTCCTTCTCAGATGTTTCCCTGGATGAGACCTCAAGGTTGGCTGCAATAAACTTGCTTCCAAATCACGTATAGCTGTATACTTCAGTCTAAACATTGTAGCCTACATGGACATTCAATTTCGTGTTCTACCTTTCTCTATTTTATGTCAGTATAATATTTGATAGAATCATATTAGATGGCTTATTAATTGTGATTATCTGCATCGTTATATTTTAATAATGCACAGTGTGGCTCTGTTTCAGCTCCCGGAAGAAGAAGAGGCCGGCAGACATATAGCCGATTCCAAACCCTGGAACTTGAGAAAGAATTTCTCTTTAACCCTTATCTGACAAGAAAACGAAGAATTGAGGTTTCCCATACACTAGCTTTGACCGAGAGACAGGTGAAAATCTGGTTCCAAAATAGGAGAATGAAGTGGAAAAAAGAAAACAACAAAGACAAGTTTCCAACCTCGCGGCCAGACGCACAGCTCAAAATTGAAGCAGAGCATTTTGATCCTCAGAGATCCGTTAAAGAGACAAATTAATAAAAATTTAAAAAAAAATAAAACATTAGGCTAATTTCAGACCCGTCTTCTAAATATGATTGGAAAATCTCTCTCTCTCTCTCTCTCTCTCTCTCTCTCACACACACACGCACACAATCATTAAATAGCTTATTAGTTATTATTCGATTTTTTGGTTTTCCATGAACGTAAATGAGAATAGCTTTAACAGTATTTGTGTGTTTAATTATTAAATTTGTATTATGTTCATTTAAAGCAAAATCGTTTTCAAAATCATTAAGGAAAAATCATTTTCAATGATTAAAATTCAGTCATGTATTTTGGGGAGCTGTTAGCCTAAGTATAACGTGCCTTGATCAACCTTGTCTTTTTGTATTTTTTATTATTCGACAATATAATATAGCCTGTCGTTTTTCATTTAATTGTAAAGTTGTTTCTTTTTTACCCTGCACATTTTGGGTGTACATCTGTGCTGGAAAATGATGTGCTAGTTGTATGTTGTATCAAGCCAGCCCAGTTGCAAAAAAATTCTACTTTGGCCTTCACGATTTCTTCACACAAACCCAAGCACACATATATGTACTCATGCATATTTCGCTCTGGTTTGCGCCTTAAATTAAACAACAATGGGAACATATTAAAAATCATAACTAGCATATGCGGAAAAAGTCAACAAAAAGCTGTACATTTCACATTGATGTTTTAGTAAATAAAACAATTTAAATATTTTCTGTCTTAAATTGTGTCGTTGTGGGTACATTGGTACTTATTTTTGTACGTTGTTCGATTACGTTTTCTGTATTAATCTTTTAAGAACAAATAAATTTAAAAAATACATGCCGGTGTATTTGAATCAATGTAGTTGATGCTGCGGCAGCCGGCATTTTGGAGATAATCAATAATTGATTGTTAGCATTTCCTAATGTGTTAATGTGTTCATTCGATTGTTTCTAGCTTTTCTTGCAGGATGTTTTTTTTTCTTTTTTTTTCTTTTTTTTTACAGTTTTACTCCATCATGATTCCAAGCATCTCGGATATTGTTAAGTAAAAAAATTAGAAACAAACATTCTCTGTGGATTCACTCTTTTCTGTGTGTGTGTGTGTGTGTGTGTGTGGGAGAGAGAGAGAGAAAGAGAGAGAGCGGGCGCGCGCGCGAGTGCGTGTGTGTTTATATCTAACCTGTGTAGCAACTATACATGCACGTTTTAAATCGTATGGAGCCTACATTTGTGTCAATGAGCACACATTTCTAATAACAAATAGCCTATAGTTTTGTCGGCCTGCTTCAAATGATCATTGGTTTGTATTCACAATAGACTATTTTGAATATTTCAAATCAAAACATTAACGGCTAACGTAAATAGCATTCTGGGCATTGTTAATCTTGGTTTAGCTATTTTGATCAACTATGTGTTTTTTTTTTTTTTTGGGTCAGTATTTTTTTTTTTTTTTTTTTTTTTTTTTGCGATTCCGTCATTGTACAAGGTCTTTTCAGAGAGTTTTAGAGCGTAATTCCCATTCATTTAAAAAAAGGAATGGCTTCCTTCATTATGCGCAAATACCCGAGAGAAACTGCAGCAGCCCAAATTCCTTTTTGTTAGAAGACAATTTACAACTTCGTAATAGACCTTTTTATGAGCCACTATCGCCTGTCATTGGATGCCACTGGTCATGTGCAAGAAGCTAACGTCTTCATGGCCCCTTTTCCTGATTTCCCAAGCGATTTTTTCACCGCATTCTGCTGTTTAAGCGTCTCAAGCCCGTCCTTTCTGTCTTCTCTCTCAATATTAGTATTTTAATATTGGTGATACGGAAGTGCGAGGTCTGCAGTCGAGTGCTGGGCTTCGATAGCTTTGATGTCGTTTCCCTCCTCATTGTTAGATTCGAGGTTGAGGGCTGAACGTATCCTATTATTCATCATATTAAGTTAGAATCTGTGATAACCCTTGCTAATATCAAAAGATATATACTATGTCTTTATCTAAGACATATATCGGCAATATGGATTACCAATCGCTATCAACATGGACTGGTAAGTAAACGTTTTTAGATAATAATTTGTCACCTGTAAACATTTCCTCCGTACTTCTCCATACCATATTTTGTTTTACAAAGAGACGAGTGACATTTGTAGGCCAGCCAAGTAAAACTGCATATTTTTTCAGTGAAAGCTTGACGTGGCTTATTGTAATTAAGGTCCTCGATTTCGGTGACAATTATTAATTCAATTAACATTATTACAAACAATAGCCTATTCAAAATTAGCATAACATGAGAGTTTGTATCACGATTAGATGATTTTAACAGTAACATGGTTTTATCGTTTAAGCAGTCCACAAATTATGTGTTAACTGACCATATTTTGAAATCGGCTGAAACATTTGCTACATATTCCCAAAAATGTGCCCCCTTCGATTTGATAAGTAGCGTTCACCTGATTCGTTACATGTGCACGTATGTATGTTTGTATGTATGTATGTATGTTATTGTTATTATTATTTTTTTAATTAAAAAAAAAAATTATTATTATTGTTGTTGTTATTAGGCTAGTAGCAGTAGTATGCATTGTATTGTAGTCTGTAGTATGTAGACAGTTCAGTTTTTGCGTGTAAAATTGGTATCAGAAATTGCTAATGTATGTGTGTGTGTGTGTGTGGATGAGAGAGAGAGAGAGTGTATGTGTGTGTGTGTGTGTGTGTGGACAAGTACGGAGGTATGATGATGATGATTATTTTCATTATTCTTATTCTTAGTCGTAGTAGTCGTAGGCAAAAGGTGATAAGGTTTCATATCGGCCGTAATGGAAATAGTTGGATTTTAATAGCAAATTCTAACAGTTACTGTACATCACGCTCCTTGTTCCACTGTCTGTATTTTCTATGAGGGAACTGCAGATTACAATTCATTGAGGGGCATTTGAGCTTTCCCGTTTCTGGCGGAGAATGTTTTGTTGTCAGGAAACTAGCACTGTAAAGAAGCTTGCCTATTATTGAACTACTGTATGTAGGTTATCTTTCAAGCTGTGCGTTAATGAAGGGTTGGACAGCATATGCTTGGGTACGAGAAATTTGATATAACACCAATAAAGATACGGTATTCTTAATCTGAAAAACTACGTGACGTGCGTAGTAGCATATTAAACTTCTTAGATAATTAGATTGGTGATATCAGTTTGACTTCAAAAGAGTCATTTATCTGTGAATTTAAGCGCTGATTAAATGAGATTATCTGCCAAATGTGTAAATTACGGTTTAATTATTTAGCCTATTATAAAAAACAGATTTTGTTAACATTAGAAATCGTCATAATTTGAACTGCAGCCCTCAGACACGCACGCACACGCACACATACACACATGTACACACACACTCACACACTCCTACACTCAGTTAGACTAAGGCGTGTGAGTGTGTGTTTGTGTGTATGTGTGTGTGTGTGTGTGTGTGTGTGTGTGAGAGAGAGAGAGAGAGAGAGAGAGAGAGAGAGAGAGATTTCTTGGTCAGCCACATGATTTGAAAGCAGACTTTAGGTGCCTTTTGGCATATTTATTAAGCACAGGAATTACAAATTGCAGAAATAAGTATAGAGTGTGTTTGTATTTTTATAATTAGTTAATATTTATGTTGGCTATGTAGCCTACATTAGCCTATACTACCAAAATCCCATCAGTGTATGATTGCACTACTAAGTTTTGTACTTTTAAATCACAATTTAGTTCTCTCCTTTGAAGAAAACTTGGGCTTTTGGGGGTTGCCTTCGGCCGCTAGAAGACGAGAGCTGCAGAACAAAGACAGTATTTCACCGATGCTTGGCAGGCAGCTGCTAAAGTATTTACTGCGTCTCTGCAATGCGGCAATATAGAATGGTTTCAGCGATGAAACTGAAAACAGGGCCTACTAGCAATTACATGAGATACCAAAAATTGCTGTTTTCATTAGCGCTTACATTTCCCTTAAGTGTGGTCATTTTAAGTATTTAAACTAGTTTTGTTTGCTTTAAATGTCAGAAACGCCATAGACATCGTGATGTAGCCCACTGGAATGCATTAAACATCTATTTAGCTGTTGCAGTACAAGACGTCAACGGCAAACAACGCAGTGATCACTACCTATTTTCCTTAAATAATTATGCACATGTCCCACTTTGGGCGGCATATTTTCAAATATAAATGAGACGTAGATTTTAAATAAAACTTAGGCTATTATAACACTTAAAGTTTTTATTTATTTGCCAATATTCCTGAGTAGTGTATGCGGCAGGCATGCTAATCATCAGGAATGAAAAGTGAAATAATTTCTAAAATGCCCGTTTGTACGTTCTATTTCAACGAGTTGCTATTTCATCCGTTCCACAAATACCTTACCATCAAGATCATCGAACGAAACCTCTGAACCACTTGATACGTCATGGTCACATGACGCTCATTCCAGTAGTCCACTGTGTGGTTATGCGCGAAACGTAAATTGACTCGACAAATTGTCTTTCACCCATTCAGGGCTCTTTTCCACTTTCCGGCCATCCATACTTACAAAGCATAGTTGAACAATATAGTGGGACGCCAGGTTAATTTACCAGTTTCGTTTATTTTTGTTAACTGCAGGTTTGTTAGCATTATAGGTCTACAAGTTATTACATAGCCTACGTCAGACCATGCTAATTTACATACAGTGCTTTAGTTGCAAGGTATTTTAAAATGGGATTTTTACCTTCTCACACACAATTATGTTATTTGTACTTTTTGCAGATTAATAAGAAATGCTAAAATCTCTGAAGCAGGCTATAGTTTTCCTAAATCGATGCTGAATAATTTCGTGACATCAGTATAATTGCCCATGAAAACCATTGTTTATGGCCTGGAATGAAATGTAAATGAAATTCGTGGATTGTATTAAAAGGTATGAGCAGGCTATCTGATATATTCGAAGATTATCACTCAGCAGGCTATTTGACTCTAAGGACTGAATGAACGTGAATAATAGCCTACGTTCTCCCACGTGCTCTTACCCGTTCTCTGTACACGTGCATGCGCGCGAGTGAGTCCTACCCCTTGAAAGAATGATAGCTGTAAAAGAAATACATCCATAAAACATGTTTCCTAAATTATTGAGAACCAACTTTAAAATTCGCAAATCCGCACGACGTACCGATTAGTCTTTAAAATAATTAGTAGTTAGCCTGATGTAGAGCGGATCGTGTGCATATACTCGCCCAATTCTTATTATGCAGCAATTCGTAGCAGCTCTCCTTCGCCCCAAAACCAGTCATTTACTCAGGTTTTGCCCAAGTTAATCTCACGCGATTTCAAATATCTAGTTCACACCCAGGGACATTTGAACTGGAGCGCAGCCCTTTAACATGAACGCTCGTGTAACGGTTATCCGGCAGAAGGCGCTGTTGCACAAGGGTCAGGCACTTCATCTTCTTTCCGCATGCCTAACCCGAGAGGTCAACACAAGAGCTGCTGAACCATGCAATGGTGAATTTTTTAGTCGGTATGTGGGAAAACGACGGGTTATATTGTAATAACAGTACATTTATTTGGGGAAATGACATAAGAAGAAGAAATAAGCCATTCTGTATTTTGAGGCACATTCACATTGTTCCAGTACGTTCAAAACACAAAGCTTTAGGTTGGTTCTGGTTTCGGTTATATGTTATTTCCCTGCTAAACAAGCGAGTGAATGCCTTCAAGAATTAATTGTTGCACGAAATAAAGACAGTATTCCGTTTCCCCACACACACACGGGCATGCGTATTCATGTTATTATTGATCTGGCAGAAATCGAGATATTAACTTTTTAATTTATTTTTTGAACGAAACAATCCCTGTTTTACGTAGCCTAATTAATTAAAAAATAATGTAATGTACGACTATTAATAGGTATTCTTTCTGTCTAATTTGGACTTAAAAAATAGACAATCGAAAAACGAAACTTACATCTAATAGTACACTGTATATGACATTTAGCTTAACCTAAAGGAGCACTCTTAAATTAAAAAAATAGTAGATATAGGCTATAAAACTTTGATTCAGATTCGGGCTGTAGCCTATTTCAAAATCATATACTAAACCGAATCGGAAATCTATCTCAAGGAATTGTTTGGTATCCTAAATCATAGTTTAAAAAAAAAAAAAAAAACACGTTTTTCAAAATTAATGATCGGTTTTTCATACGAAGTCGATGCTTTAGATTGATTTGAATAATTATTTGAATTATAGGGACGTCGCACTTATTTATTTGCTTTTTAAAGTCTTCTGAGGCGACGGAAAGTGATCATAATGAGTAAGTACACATAAATAGTATGAATGGTTGTCTGAATTTGTTTGCATGCTAACGTCTGATTTCAGCCAGCAGTGTCCAACCAGGGGAGTTTTTATTGCTTCATTACCTTACAATTTCAGGAATCAAACGGTTGGCAGAAAACTATCCAATGCTGTTGCTCAGAAAGGGCCACAAACGGTCCTCATCTGTTCTCAAGAGGAATTTAGCACCATTGCGTTACTATATATAAGAAAGCACTAAACACAAACTTTCTCAGGTAATCAGACAAATTCACAGACACCCCCAAACCACAAGGCGCGTTGTCCTAACTCTGAGCAAACGAATTTAGGCAGGAAGGAAATAAACACTGTCCCCATACATTACACCAATAAAATAAAAAATATTGTTAACAAATTTAAAACTTTTTATTGTTATCATTCTTATTTAATAAAGACAAAGTGTAGTGGGATAGAATTTGACCCCCGAATACGCCGTCAAATATGGCGATTATTCTCAAAGAATATGAACAAAAAAGAAAAGAAAATAAAAAACAGTAAAACGCACAGATAATCTATGCGAACCATCCCTCGTCTTTGGTTTGAGAAGAGCAAATATAGAACTCTGTACGGCATGCATTTTAGAGGCATCAGTGTAACCGCCGTTATTGAATAAGTGCAACTCACAGGGTTATTTATGGCACCAAAGCGGTGTCATGAATGGCTATGAAGGAACACGTGATTCCATTAAACTTTGTTTTATGGCCAGGGAGTTGACAAGCCAAAATATAATTCACATTGTATAATAGCACAGAAGTGCAGATGGGCTGGAATTGCACAACGATCTTTGAATAGGTGGAAGCAAGGATTAACCTCAGGTTCTCCCGCATCATGGTTGTGTGCGTTTGCTGGCACCCTCTCGATTTCACCGGTCCTCAAAGTAAGCTTGCTATTTGTCTGTATTAGTGAACTTGTACGAGCGTAGAGGGAAGGGGGGGGGGGGGGTGTTTTGATGTCATCGTGTATTCAAAGCGCATGTACTTGTTGAAGCCAGACTGTACTTTTTCGGCTCTGTTTGAATTCACCAGCACGCTCTCCACAAATGCAGGTGATAGATGGCTATACAGTGAAAACACATGTAACGAGGTTGGTTCAGAACTTTCACAGCATTCAAGATTTCGTGTTAATCTTTTGAAAACAAAATCTGTCTGTTCACCGGCTTGATTTTTTGAGTGAGGCTTAAAGAAACACAGCAGAAATAGAATCTGATGTAATATGAGAGACATTTGGCTACATAATGGAGACTTCTGTGTAGCCTACTTTGAATTACGGTTCATTTATTTTTTCTTGTTTTACTGAACGGTTTTCAATATTTTGTATTCGAATAATGATTTGATTGAAAATGCATAATTAATAGAACTGGAGAATAAATATGAGTCGCCTTCAGGTTTTCTGAGACCGGACTGTGCGGTGAAAATCGTGAATATTTAAAAGTAGGCTACATAATTCTGGAGTGGAGTTTTTTTTTTCCTTTCAAGGGAGGGTCTATAGTGATCCTTATTTTACTTATTTACTGTATATGGATGTAGGCCTTAAATTCTAACTCTCTAGAAATGTCTGGATTGGAGGTAATGTACTGTATGCAGCGCCCCCCAGGGAATATCATAGCAGCAATTTGGCAACAACAGTTTTGAAACTAATTTTAATGTTTTATATTATGCTGTATTATCTATAATAGGTATTTGTCTTTATGTAACATAACCTAGCCTACGTTAAAAGCTTATATTGAACGAAATTACAAAAACAATTTATCTAGCCTACTTACCTGCTCTGTCTAAGAACATCAATGTTAAGTAATGTTAATTAAAGTCAAAAGTGACTTGATCATATTTGTAATACCCAAGGCACTGGAAACTTACGTTGAGGTGATACTATTTTACACAGTTTTTGTTCGTTTTTTCTTCTTTTGACGTGTTAATTTAAAGGAACTTTCCAGGCTATTGGTATCAAACAGACACGGTGCATTACGTGGTTAAATTCCAAAATGCGCAAGAACATGAATAATTGAATTTACATATATCTGAAAGGAACAATATCGATTTTTGCTATCCGTACGATTAATCTGAATTGCATAAATATTGTACGTGCGGAACAGTGGTTAAAAATTATATAGAGTGAAACAGAAAAATTTAGACACGTTGGTTTTTTAGTTAAAGTTCAGGACAAGAGGTGAATTTTAAACTCTTTCGTTCATCAGTAACTCGGCTTTGACCCGTCTGAACAAGTCGTGCGGTAAGGTGAAATACAGGTCACGCTGTCTAACAAATATGAAAATGTGAACTACCCATCTGGGACGGTATAAATAAACGTGCAACGTTTCAATAACTTTTAAGTCTATTTCCCGTAAAATAAATAAAACGTTTTAAATGATACAAATTCGTAGTTTATCTTTGTTTTCATGTTTCACTGTTTAAATCGCTTTCTCCTAATACCCAACATATTAAAGTTATTTGTTATATTAATTCGTTGTTTTAAATTGAAATGGCTATTTGTAATAGGTAGGCCTATTCGCATAAATGTTGGCCATCTTTATTGACGAAGTTCCTCTTGCTGCTTATGTGATTTGCCCTTGCCTCTGTGAATTCAGTTGAAGTTTAAAGTCACCGCAGCTCCAAAAATGAAAAACGATTCGTCTGCAAATGAATTAATTTCGTGCTAATGAAAAACTTACTCTTATTCATTTACCACGAGAAGGTGCCCCAGGTTGCCATACCAGGACTTCGGATGCCCCTGTTTGGCCAGTGGATCTGGTTATCGGGTGGGTCATGCGGGATTCGTGAACTTTTGTACTCCATGCAGGCTGTCGTCTGCGAAAAAATAATGAAACTTTTTTATATGTTTGTAAATGGTTTAGTTTGACCTCGTGGCCTCTGGCCTTTGGCATATATGCATCCTTTCTATATTCGAACTTAGGACAGTGGGAACTTAGGACAGAGCGCATGACCGGTTAACATTATTTTCAAGGAAACATTTTGGCGTGAGTATTTCTTATTTCTACATTTCAAAGCACAAAGCATATGTATAGCTGTTGATATCTTTCGTCGATAGAAATACTGCTTTAATGACTTGTGATAGCTGTGTGTTGCTCATTTCTTTTAAAATGGGCCAATATATGAATTTACTATGAGTTGATACATACGGTTGTACAACAGAGAAAGTACACACACACACACACACACACACACACACACATATATATATATATATATATATATATATAGGCTATATATAATTACACTTACTATCAGCACAAGCAGAGCAAAGATTCGATTCATTGTAGGTGAAAAACAGAATTTACAACGTGTTTTCCCAAATGCTGTCCCTGGATTTTCATTTTCCGTCGTCTATATATACCCTGTAGAACCGAATTTGTGTGAAAAAATCATGGTCACAGATTCGATTCTAGGGGAGTATATGGTCGATGCAAAAACTTCGATGCAATTTCTACATGTACTATATATTTTCAAAATGCACAAACACACACGTATATAGTTTGCAATCATACAACAATACTTAATTATTTCCATTTATACGTCCTACGTAGTTGATGAAATGCATCAAATTTTTCAGGATTTATATATTAAACATTATATTCAATCTGATAGCCTACTGTTAAATCTCATACAAGTTCATGCATTATTAAAAAGTTAACAAAATACCCACATTTATTAACTTACCAGATCAAATATTTCCCCACACTTTTGAATAGAAGATTACCAGTATTTTAATGATTAAGATACCATTGGGTATATTTACCTTAGGACAAGATACCATTAGGTTTACTTCCAAACAAGTCTTGGTAAATTTTTATGAATATATGATTCACGCACACGCACCACACACAAACACACACGTGTTGATTGTTTATTAACAAACCTAAAACCTGAAACCAAAACATGTGGTGTGGTTGTTATCCTGAAAGACAATACTAACCAATATATATATATATATATATATATATATATATATATAATATAACTTATTTATTTTTTGCTCTCATGTCGTATTTAATACATGTGCGGTGTATATTTCACCAAGCTCTTTAGATCGCCTTCAAAGGACTAGAAGAGATGAAATGATGAGATTCTTGTAACTTGTGGATGACCCCTCCTTGACAAAGACGGTCCCCATCAATTGTCCTGTGTCTTTATCCCTCTCTTTTTGTGTCAGGGGACGGTTTGTATCTTTTGTTTATTTTGTTTTTGTCAAACAGCTGGGGCATTAATTTGATTTACTACAATAAACTTCCATTAAACATTAGTGAAACTAAGCTCAAAACGTATAATGTTATTTTAGCCTATTTTATAAAAATAAAAAAAAATAAAAAAGAGCGACAGTCGTTAAGCTGCAGTTGTGTCGCTGATTATGCAGGTATTACAATTATTACTTGATTATTATTTTATGTGTTCGATTATCACTGCAGTCTTGGATAAATGTACCGTTTTACTTCTCATAATTTAAATATTTTGCGAAGTTTGTGAAAATTGCTGCTAGGTGTATACTTACCCGTTAATAGACTGCCTTTACCTCGATTGGCTAATCCGGTCACATGGGTGCCTAACTTTATTCAGTTGACAGCAAGTAGGAGGGCTTTATGGAGGGAGAAAAAAGACAACTCGAGAAAAATTAGTATTTTCTACCTTCAGAAATTAATGGCCATGAGTTCGTATATTGTGAACTCCAAATATGTGGATCCAAAATTTCCTCCTTGTGAGGAATATTCGCAAACAAGCTATATACCTGACCAGGGTACAGAGTATTACAGCCCATCGCAGGACACTGATTTCCAGCATCCAGGAATCTATTCACGGTCAAACTACACCGAGCAGACCTTCAACTGTAACACTGTGCAGGGCTCCACAGTGCAGCCGCGGGGTCATGTGCAGGAGCAAACCAGCCAACTTAGCCCCTTCACCGCTCAAACCGAGCCGTGCCCACCGGTCCAAATGTCTGCCCCGCGGACATGCGGACAGCAACAAAACACTAAAAGCCAAAACGGGATACAAGCCAAACAGCCTGCCATAGTCTATCCCTGGATGAAGAAAGTCCACGTTACCACGGGTAAGTCTTGACTTTCTCTTGATTCTCTCCAGTCCCGTTTGGGCCGACTGTGCTCTTGCCTTTCTTCCGCCTTAAGAATCATTCCGTGAAATATTTATGGTCGCTTTTGAAGGGGCCGCCAATTACACTAGTCATAAATTTTTATTGCTTGGGAAATAGGCCGCTAGCTATGTGGCCGGCTCTCAGAGCTATTGAAAACTCAACTGCTTTCAAGACTATGCTGTTGCTTATTTTATTATATACCCTGAATTCAGATATTATAAAACTGAGCACGTTCTAGCACCCTGTACAGGCTTTCAGGTGTGCATGTGTATTTGGTTGAATTTAATGTCAAATGAATAGCCTACCAGAAAATAAATAAGAAAAATTTCCCTCACATTTTAGTGTTTTCCCACTGTGTCGCTCAGATTGCTCACTTGAGTGTTTCTTTTTTTCATAGTGAACACGGATTACACCGGATCAGAGCCCAAACGATCACGGACAGCTTATACAAGGCAGCAGGTTTTAGAACTGGAGAAAGAATTTCATTTTAACAGGTATCTTACAAGGCGGCGTCGCATTGAGATCGCCCATACCCTTTGCCTCTCCGAGCGCCAAATCAAAATCTGGTTTCAGAACAGAAGAATGAAATGGAAGAAAGATCATAAACTCCCAAACACAAAGGGCAGATCCTCCTCGACTTCCAGCCAGCATTTACAAAGTGCTCAGAAGGACAACCAGACTGATATCACAACTTTATAAGAAAGAAATTGGGGAGCCCATTCTCTTGCAAGTGTACAGTGGTAGGCTATACAAAAGACGTTGCTTCTTCAAACTCTGCATGGTTGCCAAACGTGACATTTTTGGTCATTGCCAGTTAAGGTAGAACAGACGCAAAGATGATAAACTACAGTCTCCAGGAGCTGCGGTTTGTGGACTCTACACAGAGTTACTATCACGTCGACCATTGTAACTGTTAGATGGCACGGAGGATAGGAGTACACCATCACTTGCTTCTAGCAACAAGGTATAGTAGATCACTAGAAAAAAACGTACAAAATCAGACTTTTTGAAATTAAAGGACTGGTACATTCTTGTGGTAATATTGTTCAATCTAATATTCTATGTGTATTGTAGTCAACTACTTCCCCCACGTGCATTTAAGCAGGTTTGAGAATATGACCTGTCATTTTCTGTTGTTATTTAAAGGTGAAAACAAAAATATATGTGAAGCTTTTTGTGAATATGAAATGGCTAATGTTACATGATCAAATCGAAGTTTTTTTAAAGGATTGGGTGCATATAATTTTAAATAATAAAATCAGTTATTGCTTACAAAGCACCAGTTTCCAGTGGTGTTATTTTAAATGGGTATTTCTCGACTTGTGACAATTTAATAATAGAAAATCATGAAAAATAAAATAAATGTGCCTTTGAACAGTGTGGACTTAACGGGCTTTTTCCCGCTTATTTGCTCGTTTAACTTTCCCTTGAAACGTGCACTTAATCAAATTCGTTTAACAAAGCTACATTAAAACTCTCTTGGAGGTTTTTTAAAATTTTATTTACAAGAAAATGATTCCTGTGTTGACCAGAATATCCTTTGCTCGATAAAGCTATAAATCTTTTTTTGACATGTTTGTAAACAGCATACATTTTCATAGCCCTTATGCAGATGTCCATGCGGTATTTCAAGGTTCGAAAAAATACTTATTTTACGAATATAATAAAGCTTATATATATATATATTGTGTTACATATATATATATATATATATATATATATATATATATATATATATATATATATATATATATGTATGTATGTTAATATATATATATATATGTGTGTGTGTGTGTGTGCGTGTTTCAAACAATAGGCTATGTTTAACAGAATAGTGTGACCTTTTCCAAGGCCTCTTCGCGTATTTTTACTTGAATTTTATTTTTTATTTATTTATTTATTTATTTATATCTTTACTTTTGTTGCGTTCAAATTATATTTTTTAGGTTTAATGAAAATACATTTCCCTCGTTCTTCTTTATTAATTGTTTTTTAAAAATATGTAGGCTATCACTGTTGATAAGAACATTTTTATATTGAACATTAAAAATTAAACAAATTGTTTTCAATTTAATCTGGACAAGTTATTTCATGCAAAATTCGTATGTACGCTCAAGTGAAAGTCAAAAAGCCAGGCGGTAAGCACTGTCTTCATTCAAGAGTCGTAACTTTGTTGCAACGAAAATTCAAGACTTTCGAGTCGCAATATTAAAAATAGGGTAGATATTCTGGTATTCTTCTCATCATTGTTTCCATGACAAAAAGCGAAGATCTCACGCATAGCGAAGATGTCTTTTCTCTGACGCCTTCACGTTGAGAAGTTGAAAAGGTGTTTTTACTGAAGTTCGACAAAGCTGCAGAGGCAGGTTCACCCAGAGGACACATTTCTATTGGATTAGCCATATTTCAGCCGTGAGGACTGACCTCTAAACCCTTGACCCGCTGGACCCGTGGTGTTTTATAACACAGACAGGATCCACATTCAGTTTTGGTTATTGTGTTTCAGCACAGAGTAGGCCTATAGTACGAACAAATACTGTAACTCATCTCCAAGGAAATTTGTAGCTTGCCCACGTCTGCCAGTAAAGGTACACCTCAAGGGTACTGTTTGTATTACGTTTAGTTCGAGATTCTAGCCAATAGAAACAACTTCTTTGTTTAGTTGACCTAATTTATGCACCGTTTAAAACACACCGGGTAACTGTCAATGGCTTGTTTAACAATAACGCCTGTATAGCCTCCACTAAACCTGAATCCGAAACAAAAAATCTAAATGTACAATACAACGTTGGTGCTAAAATAAATGCTCATTAACTTTATCATTCACCTCTAATAAAATCAAATAGGCCTGTGACCTTTCTACCTTATAGTGTATTACAAGCGAATATGATGACTTATTTCTAGTCGAACTATTTGTTTGCCCTATGTCTTTAATCATATATATTTCAGTATAAGATTGGTAAGTACAACGTGATATTTAATGTTTGTAGTCTATGGAAAACTGTATGACTCGCTATATTGGCGTATAGATTACTATTCTGACCAAAGTATTCAGGAGGAAAAATACAAACGTCTGGAACAATATGGGCCAGTATGTTCCATGGATACTTTCTAAAACTGGAACGGACGAATGAACGAATGAATGAATGAACGAATGAATGAATGAATGAATGAATGAATGAATGAATGAATGAATGAATGAATGAATGAATTTATTAATTTATTTATTTATATTTCAGAGAAAAAACAGTTCTGCAAGTTCACATATAGGATCTCCGTGCAATTTTATGTGCGATGTCAGTATACAATGAATATTTGGAGTTCTGCAATCATCTTAATATACCGAAATTCTGTATTAACAGAAAATGGTGACACATAAACACTCTTCCCAAAACTTAAAGAGACAGCGCTCTGTGGGCAGATTCAATTGATGCATAGACTAAAGTTCCCTTCTATTAGATTAGTTTTCCTCACTTGACTATTTATCACGTACTGTATATAGTCGTGACACAATGTTATTTTTCTCCCGATTGCACTATTCTGGGAAATAATATATGTTATGAAATTTGAATTTTAGTTCGTTGGACATAATTTTAATAATTATCAAATCTCTGGATGGGTGTGGAGTGCTGTACCCATCACGTCTGATTGCACGAGTATGAAAAAATATGGTTGTGTGTGTGAGCAGCTATGTGCCTGTGTGTACGCGCGCGCGCGGCTAGGTGTCACGCGCACTTACAAATTCAATTGAATTATTGTGTGACTCCTGTCACGCCATACAGGTATGAAACTTTATTGGTTCGTACATAGATTGCATCGTATGAGACACATAAAGAAAAATAATGAATCTTCTAATTTCACTGGAATAATTCGTCCTTCTTCGCCCCCAATTCATTCTAGTCCAATATAGCTTTGTCTCAGGTATAGTAGCTATAAGCGAGAACAGATCGCAACCGAGGCCTTCCTCCCAGTCTATCACTTAAATAACGTCAATTTGCTGAGCGTTTCGTATGTATTTTTATCAGATAATATTTGGACATGTTGAAAAGGTCCCGTCATCCTCAAAGGTTGTGGTTTTATTATGTGAGAGCAAGCATTGATCAGCCAGGCGTGTATATTTTACAAATAGCAAAAATTACGTAAAAGACAATTGCATATCCTCCTGAGCAACAGAAGGTGCGACTAGCATTCTACTACACGAGCTTGCCCAACAATGTGTCTTTCCTGAACGTAATGGTCTGAATGTGATAATCGAGAGCCATAGGCAGCATTGCTTGCAGTGACACTGCACCGAGCACACCGCCGCCGCTCACACACACGGCCATGTTTGATGCCCAACTGTTCGCAAGAAACTGTCCTCGCCTTGCAAGACAGCTCCTTAAGATACATTAAGCCTGGCTGCCTGTATTCGGAGATATAACTCTGGGACTATAAGGTTCCTTTCTATCTCTATTTTTTTATTTGACCACGTGATTGTCTAAATAATTAATGCAGCACGTCCCCTAGAAACACGGCTTCGTCATTAATCGCAAGGACTCTATCAGACTTGAAAACTGAAGAGATCCCAAGAAAATAATATACAAACGGTCCGGTATCCTACGCTTCTCTAGCCAGCACTTTCGTATAGCATCTGAACAAATGGGAGCTTGGTATGTAAACATTTAAGTTACATTTTGAATAAGATGGTAAATAAACTTATCTGTCACTTTTTTGATAAATAGCGCCCTTTGATACGTGTTCTGGGGCTTCCATTAGACACCCTGAAGTTGTAATAGGCTGTTATAGAATGACCTTTATATGCCGAAACCATCTTTTAAAAATCCAAAAGGTAAATCAAAAACAGACAATGTTTTAAATTTATAAGTATGCAACGATTGTATTTTACGAATACATTGTTTGGTGGCTATGTCAGGCTTTATTCCAAGATTTGAGTAAGGTGTTGTGAATCTTATATTGTGTGTTATGGAGCAATGTAATATTATTTGTCAAGTATTGCCCATTTGTTGGCTGAACGGTGCGGGCCCTCGCTTGATTTTTGATAAAAATTCTTTGAATGTTTCTTATTCCTTAGCTTTGTGTCATTTACCTTGGTCTTCGATGTCATATTTTGTGAAAATGCTAAATGAATTCTAGCTGGGGAAATATGTGCCTGTGTGTTTGGTTGCCTGTAAGCAATAAAAAAACAACACGGAGTCGTGCTTGGGAAACACTGCCGTTTTATTTAGGTTTTTTTCGCAATCTCGTGGCTATGGCTTTAACAAAGCGAGGTTGCTTAAGTCTATTCGGTGACATAAAATGTATCATTCGGACCACCAATATGGATGCTTTATTGGCTCAAGAAACCACATACAAGTCGTTGGTTTTTTGCAGGCGTTAGTTCTTATTCGTAAAAATTAATAGTAGATAATAATGAAAAATTTGAACTAAAAAAAGCTGGAGTTCTTTAATCAGGTTGACAATTGTCTGCCTCGTTGTAAATCATTCCTAGTAATTCCTAAAAGGGCGCGAGGCTGTTGGGGGGCCGTGCATGCACTGTAAATCTCTCAGTTTTATTGCCCCATGAACATATGCTGTGATGGTAGAAGTCTTGCATCCTTTCCTGAGGACAAGTTCCCCCTCGGCCAGGTTCCCACCGTCGGTGAAGATGATTCCTGTCTTTCTAGGCTTTCGATGCTCCTCATATTGTGTGTCGCAACAATACTACAGTGTCAGATTCACAATATTTCATGTTATTTGCAACAAAAGCAGTACCAAAACTGAGCAAACCATTCTCATTGCTCGTTTCTTTGTTTCTTGCACTGTGCGCTGGAATGAATGAACACAGACAAGATGTCCACACCGCCACATCAAATTCACAAATTTGGTGAACCATTTTTTGTTCTAAACTGAGAATTTCTTTTGTACAGTAACGAAGCATCATTACCATTGTTATCATTTGTGATGACACATATATTCCAAAAATCGATCTGTTACATTGTTCGTGAAAGTATAAAAGAAACAAAGCAGCATTTGGAATGATTTTGACAAATATCTCTCACTGAGGGAGCCATACATTCCTGTCAATGTCTAAGCCATACTCGCTAAGTGTCTAGACTAGAATATCTAAGACTTTTATATGTAGGTTATTTCTCGAACATAGTGTAGAGCAGAAACGCATACCCAGGTTAAAATATTTATTCTATTCATTTTTATGAGTTCACCACCGACTAAATTATATTGCGATTATCGTAAAACACAATCTTGTATTACAAAAACATATTTCTTTGTCTTTGTTTACAACTGAGTTGCACATTTTGAGAAAAAAAGACACATCTTTAAATGTTTAATCTCATTTACCATTACAGTGCATTTATAACGGATTATGTTCATAACTTCATTTTTAAAGGCCGCTGTTAAACATATTTAATATAAATGTTCATTGTTTTTGAAAACACATTATAATCGTGTTGCATGTAAACACAATCCAATTGTCGAGAGAATCAAATAAGGAGTAGCATAAATATAGTGAATAGAATTAAATAATATAAAACAAAGTGGCATCATTAATTATAAATCAGAAAGCCATAGTTTGAACAATCTACGATTCGAATAATTATGCAGATAAACTGATTTTGCGCGGATCCGGTAAATGTATGGGTTGTATTCGATATTTTCGATGGGCTATTTGAAAATATAAGGAGTCATACAGAGTGTTATACGAGAGGATGTGCAAAAAAAGCTCTTCCCTATAAAAATGGATTTGTGAGGTAAGGCTTTGTTGAAATCCCAGCCTCAATCAGAACAATCTGGTATCCAGATCACGTGAACAAATATGCTTGTATGCTTGTATTTTAAGGCAGCGCCTTTATTTGTCATTATAAAACGGTTTTAGAAACACTGTAGGCCTATCTAAATCTTAATATGTGATTTAAAAAATATACTAGGCATTATAAACTCTTTCATTCAAAGTGATATTTGATTGCGAGTAACGTTTTAGAGTAGCAGCACCAACAGTAGCCAATTCGTTTTTTATTGGTAGTTGAGTGTGAGTCTTGTTTCCATTCTATCGGGAATACTGTCTGCATTGGTATATGGAAATGTGTGAAAATCCGCAAGATCAGGTTTAGGACAGTATTGTCTGCACACAAAGGGTGAAGGATATATTCTAGAGACTGCAGGCGAAGAAATTGAGACTGAGAAGTACGAGTTTATGATAAATTGATTCACAGGTAAGCAATTGCATGGCAAAACGCAACCTTTAACCATGGGTTTACATAATGCGAGGGTATAAATATGATTTATTCCATTCAAAGGGGGTGATCTTTATTAATGTCGCTCTTGCCAGTAACTACACGAGTATCCTACGTTTTGTAGACTGTAATGTAATTTCTGGGACTAGTTTACAGTTTTTAGCAACCATGGGCACTTTCAAAAGGTTAGACTGGACACATGTCAGATGTATACATTTTGACGCTGGTTTTAGCTGATTTTGCGGTTTTATGGGTAGAGAAAGAAATAAAAGGGGCAAGAACCTGAAGAACCCTTTATGGTGCCGCATATAAAGTTAGATCGTAAATCACATTAATTTGTTGAGTTATAGGCAGAGTACAGTTGGAGTTGATTTATGTGATTTAAGCTTACAGTGTTAAGATGTATGCTTTAATTAATTAACTTTCTTCTCCGAGATTTGGATTTATCGATGGCAAGTGATCGCAAGCAAAACATATTTCTATCGAAACACGGATTATTTTCTACATTTTAGTTGTTTAGGCTACCATTATTACATAATTAAGCAATTTTCCATTGTTTCTCGTTTACGTAGTCTGAAGTATTGCAATCACAAAACAAGATATTTGAGAAAGTTAGGCTCAAAGTCAACCAAATTGGGCGTAATTCACAATTTTCTTTCTCCTTTCAAATTTCGCTTTAATATATTCTCAGTCTTGGGAATAATTTCCCTACACAAGTGGAAGTCATTTATGTGCTATTTAGTTATCATCTGATTCATGTTTTCGTTTCTCGTTTTTGAAGACTTCAGTTCAACATTTTAATAAATTCAGTAGAAATGATACATAGCAATTGGATTATTTTATAAAAGTCATCAGATTGATAGGCCTATACCTTGTTCCAAATTGGAATTTAATGTTTGTTTTAGGGGGGTTATTTTTATTTTGGAATTCTCTCAGTTCGTCTGTGGATTAATAAAATACTGACCGACCGAAGTTTCAGATTTTGACAGATATGGACAATAGTATGAAAGCATAAGTAAAACAGAAAAGTTGGGCTATGACCTTCGTTTCGATTGAAAATCGAGCAACTTCGACATTTCTTTTTCATAGATATTTGCCCTGAAGCTATGGGCCTGCCAAGTTAGCGGGTGGAATCCAATTACCAAGACCACCACTTCATTTTACCGGGTGGATGATTTGCTTATAAATTCACCAAAATCGGCTAATGTCCTGCATATCTCGCGCAAAGTGGGTTCGTCTTTATGATTTGTTAAGTGTACGAACAAGCAGCCATTATTTATCTCAGGTCTAATATATATAGCTAATGTAAAGCATGTGGATGCGAGCAGAGCACATGTTATTAACCAGGTCTGAAACAATAGCAATTTATTCCACTGTTTAGACCGACATTTCGACATAGATCAAAAGCGAGATATTAACTTACGAGAAACAATAGCAAACATGCATTTCGAAAACTCTTCTTTGAGGCTATGTAAGTAAGAACCAATAGTTCTATTATATGTACCAACTTACCGTAAAACTGCGTGGGCGAGAAACATTGTTGTCTCGGGAAAGAGGGACCGTGCCGAGCAATAGAACTCACAGTAATTAACCTACTCCCATCAACTATACATTGGAAATGATATACCTACCATAGACCAGCGTAATTTCATTTGAAAGATAGTTTTGCAATGATTGCTTCTGTTTTAAAATACCAGGAATACATGTATTAAATAATGCACGACAACCAATTGAATGTAGAGCACAATAGTAAGACCAAAGACCACAAACCTTGCCACTTAAACCTAGGTTTCTCACGCTTCAGAAGAAATATGTCTCTCTCTCTTGATCAGTGGTTTAAAAATGTGGGACCTTCGGGCTCTGTTTTGGTATTAAAACCATTGGTGAAAAGTTGTGCGATGGGTTTCATTGTGACTTGAAGCGCTTCCGTTAGTTGTTCATTAATCTGTGAGTTATTGCTGAACAAGCCAAAGGTCACCCAAATGGCTTATGACTGCTAAATATTTTGGCCAACAATCCTTTGTGTTGATTCACTTGTGTCAGGTTTGTTCTCATTACAAACTCAACAGCTGAAGTTAAGCCTATGATAATAGTATGTTCCTCAAAATGTAACATATTCCCAAAATTAGCCTGCATTCCCAATCTGCACAGCGATAAATCTGAGTAAAGTTTCATTTGAATAAAGTACAGAAACGCACTACGCGAATGTCGTAGTTGAAACACTGGCACATCAAATCCCTGTAAGATCTTCACATTTTCGTTGAACAAAAATAGCATACAGACGTACAGGGTAATGCGTTGGGTGTCAGTGTGAGGTTAAAGTTAATATCACTTAATGTATAGTTCCCAGGATTTGCTCTAGTTCGGCAATATGTACATACTTTAGGAAAGTTTGATAGGAAGCTTTACACCACTGTTCAGAGGTCAGTCAATTTAAAACATAATTACTTTTCCCGATGCTTGAACTTGCTTATTTGATACAGGAATATGGGAAACACGAATGTGTAACACATATATATGTGTGTGTGTGTTTGTGTGTGTGTGTTTTTATATCAAAACGTCTAAGCTATATGAAGATATTCCAGCAAAAGAGGCCTTGTAATGAACGGGTTGTTTTTCCCGTCTTTTAGGTCGTGATGGGCACCACGAACAAGTCGTAGTAAATGAAGAAATAAAAAAACAAATCAACGTGGGAAACAGTAAGTTTATATTTCATTTAATTAACTGAGAAGTACAGCTACACACCGTAATCTGTATTGTAAACAGGTTTCAATAGTTTAAACTTCAAAAAATAATCAAATCAAAGGGTATACCTTTTATTGTCAAACATTTTAAACCTATTTGCCAATAATCCGGCATTCAAGAATATACATTGTTCAATATCGGTTCTCATTTCTAGAATTCGTGCCAGAACATTTCCTTTATGAGATTATTCTTTCTTTGGTACGATCAAAACGTTACACGCACAGTTCTTTTTTCTATTTTCTTCCACGCACACACACACACACACACACACATATATATATATATATGTTTGTGTGGGTATGTGTGTGCGTGTGTCAGTGTGTACATATCCCCCCCCCCCCCCCCCCCCCCCCCACACACACACACACACACACACACACGTATGCATATAAGCCACACACACACACACACATATATATATATATATATATTCCCGAATTAATCAGGAAAATAACAAATTACACAAATCAAGTGCATACATTTCTACAGGAAACTAACAAAATCGAGCTCTTCAAAAAAATGTTAAACCACGGAGAAAATTTTCCATCACCTAAAATATCAAAGAATCGTTTCCACCTGTGCCGCAAGACCGCAATAATCCTTATGAACGGTTAATTCTTCCCTTTTCTCTAGAGCCGAACTGGTATCCGGAAAATTGTTTCAGAAATGGTTTGTGCGATATAAACGCAGTTTATATAAACGGCCTTTCCATTCTTTTAAAGGAAGAACTTGCGGAGTAGGGGATTCTTTTGCTGGCTCTCCTCCTACGCTTAGACTATTTTGCACATCTGAAGATAGCAAGTCTTGGGAAGCAAGTCTTGTGTTTTTCTTTTCATTCCTTGGTGAGACGCTTACTACAGTGGCTGGAGCAGTCATAAATTTTACCGCGGTCCACAATGACAGGTGCATTGATATGCACTGTGCGGGCTTCTTAACTTAATAACTAGGGTACTGTAGGCCTGTCGGACTGCAGTCTCTCAAGTCTAATTCATTCTTGTATATTTTTAAAGGCGATTATTTTGTTGGGATTTTTTGTTTCTGTTTTTCAAACAAAAGACTTGATGGTTTGTCTGTAGTTGTTTCTGTTGCAACGGCAACACAATTATGATAGGGCTAAGGAAATCAAAACTAAAATTTTGAAAGCCACATTGTCTTCTTGGCATGTGTTTAATAGGTAAATGTGTGCTATAATTGCCATATTGCAATGACCTTTCTATGTCGAGGAGGCTAGGCCTATGCAGAAAAGAAGTACCGCTTTCAGCACAGTAGCGGTGTTTCAAAATATTATTCAAAAACTGTCATAAACGTATGGTATTCGTCGTGGAAATTATTTACCGTTGCCAAAATAAAAATAAAAAATACGCAAAAGATTAAAAAGTTAGATCAAGAATTAGTTGACAATTGTCGACATGATTTATAACCCGGCTTTTTTTTAAGGTTCAAGCAAAGTTCACATACTGGCAGACCAACCAGCATTTCTAAGAAAATGAATTAGAAAGTCAAATGCACGCTAGCAATTTTGACGTACGGTTAAAACGTACTTCTCTAAACAATTACTTCAGGTTTCAAGTTTAATTCAAGTGTATACGTATTATAATAATAATAATTATTATTATATTATTATTATTATTATTATTATTATTAGAAGTAGTAGTAGTAGGCTAGTTGTAGTAGTAGTAGTTTTATTGCTTGTAGCAGTAGTAGTATTATATGCGGAGGACATTATATAAATACTATGTTTACATAACGTTCACCAAAGGCGTAAATGGACTTTGGACATACATGGAAGCTTATATGAGATGTTAAGCTATCCCCATAGAGCTTCTCCCTGTATTTCGAACGACTTTTGTTGTGGAATAGGAGTGAAAGGGATCGTGTGCGGGCCTCAAAGGCTGATTCGGCCATTTTTCTTTGAATGATTCAACACAAAGGGAATCTTTCAGGCACAAGTTATACTTTAACCGCCAACCCTCTGTGCTGCCCGAGGCATTGAAAGGGAAAGGTTGTGAGAAAATAAATGATTTTAGGTACCGTCACAAGCACACAAAATCACATAAGGACATGAACATAGCGTATTTTTGGAAATGGTCGTCCCGATAATATTTATGTCAAAGTTGTCATTTTAGTCTGGTCGACATTGACCGAGGACTGCAAAAATATAGAGCAATGTGTATATTTCTTCAGACAAGCGATATTATGGCAGTTAAAGAGCGTAATAGACTGGTAAATGTTGAAAAGATGATATGAAAACCTTATGCACAATACGAACCCAGAAAGAGAAGGAGTGAGAATTTCCAAATAATCGGTCAACAGAAGCCCAAAAGCGACAGTAAAGATGATAGGAGAATAACTGCGATGAAGTACATACAGAATAATAATCATGTCTGAAACGGACACAATACTATTGTTTTAAAGATTTTGTTTTTTATACTACAATCTAGACTTGTGTAAGATACTCAATAAAAACAAAGTCTTGAAAGTTATTCTTTTTTATTTGAAGTCTCCCTTCAAAAGGGAGTTGTTTGTTCGGCGAATTCCAACTGACGTTTAATAAAATCTCCCAAAACACAAGATATCTGAATCCGCATTAATTACTCGAATCTTGCCAATTTTAATGAGGCATCGGTTCCATAATTCCAATTTTTGTCTAGAGCGAAATTGATGTAATGAATGCAAAATATAATCCAGAGTTACTGATAACTTTGAGCACCACAGGCTTTGGTTTAAAACAAATGATACATTTATTAATCTCTCAACAATTAAATCTGATGTCACCAATACATTTCCTATGGCTGGAGAGCATACATCATAAGAATAATTCTGTGGCACAGAAGTTTTCCACAAACACAGAGACTCATTGGCCTTAATGTAGACTGTGGGTCTGACTGGTACACACACTTGATGTATTCACATTTATCGATGCGATCCAAGGAACTCGTAAATCCTTTGGATGCATCTCCAGCATGTTTTATGTAGTAGTGATAGGTTTATGTCTAACAAATGTTCTTATCTCCTCAGGTTTGAAACTAAGGAACGGGTGGGAAATTCCAATCACGTGACAGCAGAAAATCCATGCCATTGGATAAGAGAACACGGCCCGTCTCTGTTTGAATTTCCACAATGCAGAAAACCACTTACTATGATAATTCTGGACTTTTTGGAGGCTACTCATATCCCAAATCCGACTCATACAGTTACAGTTCTACTCATCAGCCTTACTCTACTTCTAACATTGAGAACGACTTCCAGAGCCCAGTTTGTCCAATACAAACCTCCACAATCAGACCCTCAACACATAAAAGCACTGATGTAAATGGAAGCTGCATGCGAACAAGCAACGGCCAAGGTAACAGCCAAGCAGCAAGCATTGGAGAGCAACAACAAGCACCTCCTTTGCCAGCGTCTTCACCAAACTCAAACAGCACTTCATCACAGAAAAAGAAGTCTCCATCTAACAGTGCTTCCAGTACTGCAAACTCAGTTATTACAAAGCAAATTTTCCCATGGATGAAGGAATGTCGACAGAATTCTAAACAGAAAAACAACAACTGCACTACCGCAGGTATTTTGACCACGTATTACCATGGGTGTCTGAGACAGAGAAGGGGAGGCGTTGGGGGTCAACAGCCCCATATGACACATCATGAAAACTTCCATGTTGTTTTGTCACAAAAACCTAACCATGTGTATGATTAATTGCATTGTACATTAAATGCATGTTGTGATATGAATTTTAACCAACTACAAAACTAGATCATGTTAAATTCACAGTTTAATTTCTGATGTATTTGATGTAATAACGTCTCATGATGGACATAGTAGGACTTCACATATAATGTATGGGGGTAAGGGTATTCGAGGGCAATAGTCTTTTATTATTGCTCTAGAACTACCTTACTCATCTTTTAATCTTTATTCGGCCCAACCACAAAGTGTTTAGGTAGTACTTCAATTACGAGGGTTTATTTGTGTTATTTGATACAAAATACAAATCGTGTTGAGTTTATGTTTATGTAAAATAGGTTTAGGCTGTTGTGTAGGTAGCTATTAAAATTCATATTTTAATTGGATATACATGTTTTATATACAAAGCATGTAAACTCTTGACCCTTTGTGCCATATTATAGCCACTGAATCCAGTTTATTATACATTTATTGATAAAACTCTGGTTGTGTCTAATGAACGTGTGTTGCAATTACAAGTGTTAAGCCTTTGTTCTAAATCCGCTGAAAATTAAATATGCGTTTTATCCGTCAGAATGCTTCAGCACTTGTTCAACATCAGCGTAGAACGTTGCATTACATTGTCCAGCAACACACGTAATTGCCTCTGAGATATGTCCTACTTTTATTTCAGGAGAAACGTGCGATGACAAAAGTCCACCCGGCCCAGCCTCTAAGAGAGTCCGCACCGCCTACACGAGTGCCCAGCTTGTAGAACTTGAAAAGGAGTTCCATTTCAACCGGTACCTGTGTCGTCCTCGCAGAGTGGAGATGGCAAATTTATTGAATCTCACAGAGCGTCAAATAAAGATCTGGTTTCAAAACAGGAGGATGAAGTACAAAAAGGATCAAAAAGCCAAGGGGATAATGCACTCTCCCATCGGACATTCTCCTGACAGGAGTCCGCCGTTAAGTGGTCCCAATCACATTGGGTATTCCGGGCAGCTCCCGAACGTAAACAGCCTCAGCTACGACGCGCCCTCGCCTCCATCATTCGCCAAGCCACAACAAAACATGTACGGCTTGGCTGCGTACACAGCACCATTAGGCGGCTGTATACCGCAGCAGAAAAGGTACCCGGGCTCCGAGTACGAGCACCACAGCATGCAAGGCAACGGCGGGTTTGCCAACGCTAATTTACAAGGCAGCCCCGTGTATGTTGGAGGGAATTTCGTTGATTCTATGCCAGCCTCGGGCCCCATGTTCAACCTCGGCCATCTCCCTCATCCCTCATCCGCCAGCGTGGACTACAGCTGTGCTGCCCAGATCCCAGGCAACCACCATCATGGACCCTGTGACCCCCATCCCACGTACACAGACCTCACTTCACACCATGCCTCTCAGGGAAGGATTCAGGAGGCGCCTAAATTAACGCATCTGTAGTGGATTCCTTCGTTTTTCTGAAGCGATGTTTCTCGCTTTTTTATTACCTCATTAGTCTGAAGTACTTTATTCGGCGGTCTGAGAGGGGCCTCAGTTTCAGCCTGTATTATTATTATTATTATTATTATTATTATTATTATTATTATTATTATTATTATTATTATTAATAATAATAATAATGATGATGATGAAATTTCTGCATTTTAAAAAACAGCTGTAGTCCCTTTTTGACAGACCGACGATCTTTACGGGATTAAGATTATTTATTGTTTATTTAGCAGTTGCCGGTTTTCTGAAGTGCAATGCGTAACAAAGGACAAAACATTTGATAGCGTTTTACTTGAAGGTAAGTCTTGTAGATCTGTCAATATTAGCGGCTCGTCATAATATGGAAGGCTTTTGTATAAAAAGTGAAAAAAATGGAAAGAAAAAAGAAAAAAACTGCCCAAATGAGAAAAAAAGAATCTGTGATGTTTTCGTCTGCTTTTGGTCTTAGTTCAGCGAACGTTATTTATTTTTTCAATAATATATGACATTTATCTCGATTATGATATTTATTATTTAAAGAAGATGGTACCAACTATTATTTATCGTTCATTCACTGTAGGTTATTTATGTGGACATCTGTAGAATTTATGCAACATACACTGGGCAGGCATACCGTTGTCCTTTGCGATTACTGCCCCTCTTTTAGTGAATTGGTTCAAATTAGGTGAAAATAGTTCGAAGCACTTGTGGCTGGTGTTTGTAGTTTTTGTAAGAAATAATTCTGAAAAAGGTGTAATCTAATCTAAAATGTGACATTACTCAATAGGTCAATTTCTGTTCTTTTATTTGTAATGAAATGTCTAAATCTAATTTAAAAAATGAAATGTAACATTTCTTGAAACAGGTCGTTTTTTTGTTGTAGGTATGCAAAACACCAGCATGTCATTTCCATGTCTTTGTTCAGAGTACCTCACATTAATTTACTTTCTCAGACCATTCAAGCATAAATTGAATTAACACTAATGACAATGAAATGTTATATTTTAGTGTGTTAAACATTTTTGTAAATAAAGTGCTTATTTAACGGATACTGTATAAAAGCATCTTTTATTATCAAATCGTTTAGATTAAAACTAGATACATGCATATGTAGGCCTCCAGTATGAACTCCCAGACAGATTGTCACTACTCTTCATATTATGTTTGGTTTTTTCGTGCTGTTATAAAGCTCAGAAAAGTGTACACCTTGAAAATTTCATGATGCAGGTACACGCCTATATATATATATATATATATATATATATATACACACACACACACAATGCATTTTATAAACATGATCTATTATTAAATAAAATGTTACTCATGGGCTATATAATGACATTGAAAATCAGTCAATTCAGGACTAAAACAGCCATGTCAGTAAATGTCAGGACATTTTAGTGTTGATCGTAGGGGTGAACAGCATTGCAAAGAGACTATACATTCTGACTACACTTAAGTCAAATCAAAACCTGTTTGCAGAGAATAATATTATGGTTAACGTTTGGTAACACTGTGGCACTCATATGATAATATATAGCCTACATTTTTCAGTTTACTTTGCATAGCCTATATGTTTTTCCTAAACAGCATCTTATGACTCAAAACCAACGGAAGGAATATGAATTTGTTTTATGTAATATTTGTATTAGGCCAGACATCACAACAATATTATAATCTAAATAAAATTAAATTGTAAACAGTAGCAGCTTGTTTCGAATGTACATTTGGTCAACATCGTTGTCATTGGTCCAGAGTGTCATGTGATAGAAAATTAATCCTCAGTTTATTATATCCGTTAACTCTATTGGCATATGATAATAAAATCCTTTTTAATGTGATTGCATTTTACGCGTATAAATACATCTGAAGCAATGTTAAAACTTTCATAGCGAGAAAAAATACGAGAAAGGGTTGAACGAGAGCTATCGGGTTTTATCAACACGAAAGGGTCCAGAGCAGAACGGCTTTCTCAGCTGTTACTCCTGGCCTGAGATTTCAAAGCACATCAATCAAAAACTCGTCGCGTGCAGATTCGACACTGATTCCTCCTCCTTGTGAACAAGTCTTAGCAATTCTGAACACTGGAAACACATTTCAAAATGAAAGAGGGCAAACTTTGCAAGATACAGACCATACTGTGACAGTTGCCCAATAGGATTTACAGGGATGAGAAAATATCTTAAAGGCAAAGCAGGCATCTTCACCAGTTTCTTCGAATGCAGGTCAGTAAAAACAGACTATATCAGCCAATAGAAACGATATTATTTAAAATAATAGTGGGCACTACTGTTGGTATTGGAATTCTATTTGGACTGATGACGCTACAAAAGCTATGCATAGTGCTTTAGAAAAACCCGACTAAGTGCGCCCTATAATTATTCATTATCGGTTAAATTGAACGTGGGAAATTTTTCAGCCGGGGGTCGGCAGCATATAACGGTGTTCCATGGGAATTGTGCATACTAGTTGTATTGTTTTGCCAAGCATTGCCATTTTGTAAGGCGCACGATGAAGAGCCGCCATTTTAACACACATTCATCTTAAGGGTATTGTGCTGTTATTGCATTTAATTTTCCATTCTAGATATCGACGATTTGGTTAACTACCATTGAAGTCCATTTGGAAACATGAGAGGACTTCACAAAAACCAAAACAATGCTTTGGAAATAAAAAACAGGATTTAAACAGACTAAGCCCAAAAAGCATTTTTGACATTGCACTAAATGTAAGTGTGGGTTCCAGGTAGCGGATTAAATAGACCACTTGGATAGAAACTAAAAATAAATAAAGACACCAGACCATTATCGTCCAAATTAGGGATTCTAGAGCGGATATTCTAAAAAAACAAAACTGGAATAATGTGTATATTTATTCCAAGACTACCAGCAGAGACGGACCAAACAAGAAAACAGTTCAGAGAGCACGTTTTATTTTCTGGTAAGGACGAGGAGCCCTGCTTTTTTTTTTTACAGAAACATGTCTGTCCTTCTGCTGTAGATTCTCTGGATTTTCTCACTTCGTTACGGATTATTAAAAACGCTTCATACTGTTTTGGACGATTTGGATTCAATTACAATTGGTCCCCTAGTGTAAAGGGGTCAGACCATGCATAACAGAATTTCAACATTTCCAAACATTTGTTCCACAGATTTTCAATACTGCAGCATTACTGTCATTGTGCTTTTTTGTGGTAACACACGAATTCGAGTAGAATTTGGAGCTTACCCTTATATGTTATAAAGGTATATGTTAATATAAAATACGGAAACGTGTTACAGCGATAATACTTTTAACAAAAGAGAGATACTACATAAATAGTATTGTATAGCATTAGGCTAGGCTAGATGACGTATTTTTTCCTCACATGGCCATTTTCATTTCATTTCTTTGTGAACAAAACAGAAAACGTTACTAAAATAATAAAATAGTAATAACACTTCATGCGATCAGTTGTATTTTAGTAGCCCGGTTGAATAGCTAAAAGCTTTAGCCCCCAGCAGGCTATTTGGAAACAATCTCAAAGGTGTAGTGAACGCCATTATATTGTACTATATAATGTAACAGAAAACACTAATCAGAGTGTACAACACCTCTAATTTACGTACGTATTAACTACGTACGTGTCTCCTCAAGCATTAACTGCATCTACCATATCAAATTAAAACGTGGAAGGTATTTAAATCCTTGACGATTATAGTAAGCCCAATACGCACAGCTGTCACGTGGCCGCCTCTGTATGCTTTCTACGTGTTTTGGGTCGTTGATCTTTGAGAGACCTGCAGTCGGGAAAAAATGCTAGACTAGGTTACAGTACATTGCAATGAATGGTCATTTTAATAAGGTTGTTTCAATAAAGTAGGCTATTCTTTGTAAAGACCGGCAAGAAAATGTAATTAAATATGAATGAACAGAAGCGCTTTTGCCACTATTTCGAACTTCAATAATAATCGCGAATATATTGCAGGCTAATTACAGATCTATATAAAATAAAAAAGATGAACCAACTGAAAAATGCATAATGAACTAATAACAACGACCGTTGCACTTAGATACATTTTTCTGAACTTTTGCGTTCCTAGGACATTCGAATTATGGTGGTTGATATTATTCTGATGACCGTGGTTGTTGTGCATAAAAATGTAGCCTAAAACATGAATTTGTGTTGCATAGCTTCTGTCAGACACACCAACCCCTTATGTAAGCCTAGCTATATCATATTTTGCGTGCTATAGCAAGCTCACAAAATGAAAACAGCTAATACGCCCCTTTGTTTTTTCCTCTCAAACACGGCAGTAGCCTACATGCAGTGTTCGAATTACGAATATATTACAATATATTTCCCATCAGTGGCGTCACTTGGGGGTCAAACCCCCAAATCCGCCCGTAATTCGAACACTGCCTACATGTGATAAAATACCACATAACCACATGGCTTTTGTTCGCGCGGACACAACATGTAGGCTATTTAAAGTATTGTTTTAACTAGCTACAACATCCGAAAACAGCCAGCTCTGGATTGAGGGGAGGTCTGACACAAATTAGCAGTTGGGAAGAAGTAGCGGGTAAGTGGCTTTCTAGGGAGTAGGCCTACAGTTGTCAGTGGGGTTTTATTTAGAGTTCATCAATCACCGAATGTGCACTTTTTCCTCGACAGCAGTTCCACCTCTTCCGACAGACCACAGGCAGATGGGCTTCGTCCAAATTCGCCACCAAAGGAGTGTAACACTAAAATAACAGGAACAGACAATTAATATAGGCTATGGTTTCAAACAAAATTCTTTACGTTATTTTGACATTTTAGAGCAGGCATAAGTCGATTTAACTATGAGCCTATATGGCTGTATTGATAAAGTTTGGTAGAAACTTTCTCTGCTTTCGTGCGCACCATTATTCAGTGGTGAAATGTATATATTTAATAGCACGGGTCTTTATTGTAAATGAAAGGCTCTAAAAATAAACATGGCCTCAAGTTAGTTTGAGTACTTTTGTGGGACGTCAAGCTATGTAGGACACATGGACTCACAAACTGGCCTACTCTTTCAAACAAAACAATTTACAGGTTTGCTTTGCGGTTTTCTTCGAAAGGGGCGGGCCGGGGTAGCAGGCCTATGTAGGTGTAAAATCAATAGCTTTTGCTTTCATTTATAAACTGCCATACGTATTTTTTTTGTCAATATTCCACCATTTTAGTGTAAAGCATATTAACGTGCTTATTCACCGCTTTGGATACAGGTCTTCGTAAATCGTGTTTGAAATATAGACATACCCTCAATTAAATTATAAACTGAGTGCAAAGGTTTACCTCCCCAAGACCGAACACAGATATTACAAACGTAACGTTTACTTGCGCCGGCTCCAGTTTTATTTGATCTTTTCGGCAACAGTTCACAATAATTACAGGTTATGTAACTTAATCTACGCGAAATCTTTAACAATATAAGTAATCCGCCGTAAAATTTAGAAAATAATCTAACACACATTTCACTAAACACTGTTTAAAACACATGAGGATAAGCCAGGCCATTTGTCTTTGTATTAAAGATCCCCTAGCTCCTTTAAAATCTATAAAAGTTCTTTTAAAAAGCATTCAACGTTTAAAACCCTTACCTGGAAAAACCTATAAACTTATTCTTACGTAATTTCTCATTTAGTGCAATCATCACAAGTCCTCAGTCCCTACTGAGAGATGAAGTTTAGAAACTACGGCGGGCAAATGGAAGCAGAAGCTTGGCCTTCCCCTGGCGCTCCCGATTGGACAAAGGGGGCATGGCCACGCCCAGTCAGTACCGGGTAATATTTACATCTTGAGCTTAGTAAGTACAGTAAGTAATCAGGGAAAACTAGACAAGCAATCACTCACCTATTTCAGCGTATTATCGAAAGGACATAATGAACGCGGACGACTACATCTCGGGTGTCGATGTGTTGGCGCTTTCAGCAAAAATTTGCCATGGTGAGCACAGGTCTGTCTCTTTACAGTACTCGAGAGAGACTCCTGGGGGGCTTCCGACAGATCTCCTGGATCATCATTCTAACACCCGGTCGATAACATCTGGAGCGCATCATCAATATGTTATCGAGGCGTCTTATAATAATGTAAGTGGCACTGACTTTAGCAGTTTGGGTCAGGGTGTAGATTATGACTTAACATATGGATGTTACTACGAAGTGGAGGACAGCGGGGTGCATGCCCAGTACATGAACTTTCCATGCACAGGAAATAGATCGTTTCCTCCACACCAGGCGAAGCCATGTTTCGACGGAGTTGGTGAAATAAGCTACAACAAGTTCATCAGTAACGTACCAAGAGGGCAGATTTCTGTGGGTGATCAAGGATTGTCATCATGCCAGAAGACTTGTCCAATAACCAACTCAATGCGAGACACGCAGGACACGCAGGGAGTAGCAAGTACTTTCGAATGGATGAAAATCAAAAGAAACAATCCGAAAATAGGTAAGTAGGCAATGTAACATCAACAATGAAAAAACTAAGAAATGTTTTATGTACAGTTATGTACAGTTAAGTTATGTACAGATGGTAGGCTATTTAGAAAAAGTGAATATAGGCTTTTAAAAATTATTGTCGGAAAGATTAATTCTTTGCTGTACTTACTTTCAGGCAAACCGATTGCGTACGGATTAACGAACGCAATTGCAACAGCTCGAACCAGTTTCACCACCAAACAGTTAACTGAACTCGAAAAGGAATTTCATTTTAATAAATATCTTACCAAGACCAGAAGAGTTGAGATTGCGCATAACCTACATCTTAATGAGACACAAGTAAAAATATGGTTTCAGAACCGAAGAATGAAACAGAAGAAACGAGAGAAAGAAGGCCTTTCTGTCGTCTGCCTGCCTCGCCTTTCGAATAACCAGAAATTGTCTTCCCCAGAAATAAATTCTCCCTTTTCCTCTCCGCCTTGTTCTCCCCACACTTGTTAATGCGTTTACAGGTGGATAAATTGATCCATACACGGGGAGCTGTTTTGAAAGCTATAGCAAACTTGAATAAATGGCTATATGTGTCCTTAAATACGTTTATGGAATTGCACTAATGTCTGAAAATGTTAAATTATATACTTTTGAATTGAAATCTCGTACATGTGTTATTGTTTTAAATGTATGTCTAATTGTCAAATGTTCTATTCAGTCAACAAATGACTGCAACCATGAGCTACCAATTAAAAAGCAATGACCAACACAACTTGTTAATACTTATGTAACTACAAGATGTCTTGAACATCCTTGTTTTCCTTGGAATCTTTACTCTAGACTTTGTGGCAGTGTTATCTCTGAAATATGTAAAATTGTCTTCATGCTCTAAAATGACTCCAGCATTTTGGTCCAGTGTGTTAAAACTGTAGGCCTAGTTTTAAATCACTGCTGTTACATAGCCTACCTGTATTTTTCTTCTAAAGTGACAAAATAACCAAAGATTCTTTCACTAAATGTCTTATGATGAAACTGACCTATGCCTTCTTGTTTAAGGGAAGGAAACTCTCAGGAAAAGTTCTTCAGCATTCTGAAGGCACTAATACCTCAGGTTCAGACGTTTGCTTATTTGTAATAGTTTTTTGCAATATTAATTGTGCGAATATGCCTCCCGCATAGCACTTAGTCCCAGCCATATAACAACACAAAAGGATACATTCAATGGTGTTACTTTTGTTAAACGACAAAAAAAAAAAAAAACGTTTCCGTTTGATGATGCGTGTAGCCTAATGTTGTCCAAGCTCCTTTTGGTGGCCTGCATGACCACTAAAAGTTTTGCTACTTTACGCAAATATTTCAACTGCATTACATGATATGGATTTATGAATAAAATAACGATTTATTCACCTTGTCTTTTGGCGAGTTTTCTTTTGAAATGTGTGAATCTTCTTCTATCAAAAGTAGATATCAGTTAGCCTACATCTCCAATGTTTATTTCTGTAAAGACGATCAACACCAATAGCCCGGCCTATACGCACATGGGATATATCAAGGCCGGCAAGCAGGAATAAATGGTCCCCGTCAGAAAGAAGTTCAATTAAAGGTGCTTCTGTTAAACTGAGACGATGCCTGACGGAACAGGACGACTGGTTTGTCTGCTTGGACAAATCTTTCCCACTCCGAAATCACACTTGTCAAAACAGGCTAAGTAGCTCATTGAAGACTTTTCGTGTTAATGACTTGGCAAGGAAATAGGACAACTCAAAAGTTTTCAAAGACACAATAGGTCTCTTTACATTTGTAGGCACCATTAACCTAGTAGCCTAGTCTCGCTGACATCTGAATTGGCCCTAATAACGAACAAAATGTCTCAAATAGTCTAGGCCTACCTAATGGATCGGCCAGTGAATTCCATAAACTCAAATTTCCACGGAATAGCAAAAGAATCGTGAAAAACAACTTTAGCCTAAACAATGAATATCACGGGAAGATCCCCGACCCCCACTCCCAAATTTCCTTTATTCCGTTTTACAACGTCCCCCTCTGATCCTTGCCTGTAATACGTATTTAAACCTTTGATGATCAGAGCTGCGAGTAGGATTAACATGCAAACAATGAGAAAACGTGATCGGGGATCCGTGGGTATTGTCAGCACCCCAGGTCTTACTTGTAAATGCAGGTCTTCACTCGAAGCTAGGGCGGATGAAACGGGGGTCATGCTGGAGGAGACTGGAGTTGATGTGACATACAAGAGGATCTTCTCCAGCCCCTGACGGGGATGCTGGGTCAGTTTAAGTTCAAAACAAATGCCGCGTCAAAGGGAATGTCAGTGGCCAGTGCAAACTTGTGAATATTTGTAAAGGGAAATATCCTCCCTCAAACAAATAAGAATATTACATCGAAATAAATTCAATTTAAAGACATTGACTGTTATTAATGATCCAAACCAACTAGCTCATTTAAAACATCGGATTTGTTGAAAAAAATCCACGCTTCAATTAACACCTCAATACTAGCTAGGCCAGCTTCGGTCAGACGAAGTATGCTGTCCGGATCATCAGAATGCAACGTTCGAATATTACGCTCGAGGACACTGCATGCCAATTCTTGGCAATTACAGGTCAGGTACCCTACAACAGGACAACTACAACGGTTGCCGCGTGCAGGCGGGCTAGTATGATGACGAGAGCGGTGATTGCCAGAATGCGACCGTTATTGTAGTTTCAGAAACTTGTTAACAACTTCATTTTTAAAGAAAAAAACAGCTTCGAAATCCACGGTGGTGATATTAATGGCTGTAATTTACCTCGTAAATCAAAACGTGAAACTCTCTTAGGTTTACGTTAACCACAGACGTTATTTTCGACAAAAAACGAAATATCAATGGGAAAAATGCATTGTAAAATTGACGAGGGAACCTATGGCTCAAAAATGCGAACTTACTTCCGGGTTTTAAGACTACAAACTGTTACACACGAACTGTTCGCATCTTAGCAAAACGTTTACAGACGCTACCCGGAAGTAATTGTCGGAAATGGTGGGAGACTAGTAGGTGAACTTGAGTTTATAGCTCTTGTATTCGTAAGAAATTCGCTTCCTCCTGTGATTGGTATACTTGGCAACCATAACAGAAGATTGGCCAATCACAGCCAAGCTTGTGTTTGTGCGAAGAAAAAAACAACACAATTTTTGTGGGATTTATATAGGTCAAGCTCTACGCTTGCTGTTCCGGTAACCTTGTGTGTATTTGTAGTGAACTGCTAGACTTTTATTTAAATTTAAATTGCATTTATTGCGTAAACGTAGCAAGATTCTTTCTGGTCTGCCGTCATGTCTCTTGCTGCAGAGGCGTATGTTTCTCAGATAGCAGGTAAATATCCTGATGTTCATGGTCATTGAAACGTAATGGAGCAGATTCCATTTCAGATGTAGCTAGCCAGCCGGTTAGCAACCTGCTAGACAGTTAGCAAACCCTGTGGATTTTAAGATTTTAGTGAACTGTGATTACTCGTGCATGGAGACGGTAAGGATTTGTCTGTAACATGCTAAAACGTTGCTAGTCAACATATTAGCATTAGTTTTCTTATGTTCCCAAAAGCCATCCAATATTATCTAGCAGTGTCATGTTGAAGTAGCCTATAGCTAATGTAGACAATTTGTAATATAATCAGAACAGGTAGTTATTCCGTATTTCGTTAGTGTAATGGTGAAATTACGGGCTGCTCACTTTAATTGACGTTGGCTACCATTGCATAGAATATTGGCCAAAAGTCAGCACTGGTGTCAGCGCAGTTTAAAAGCTCCCAGTTGAAATTTAGATTCGAACTAGAGAGCGTTTCTCGAAAGCGTATGTTCCTACAAAAAAATCCGTAACATCCTAGTTTTAGACAACTCAAGTTTCATAAACTCCAATTCAATATAGCCTACGCGGCTCGTTGTTTAATTATTTACTCTGAAGTGGTCTGTAGGTTGAGGATTACAAAATCCAAACTCAGTGTCGGAAACCGCGATAATGATTCTGACAGTGTTTCGCACGTAGAGTTCCATCTGTACGAAGCAGTGGATATTCGTTTATATGAATTCATTTTGTTCTTTTATTTGTTGTAAATGTGGTCATTATAGACAAAGCATAGATGGGACTGGACACACGTGAAATATCTTGCAAAGATGTGTGCATGTATTAAGTCGGCTGTTGGGGAGGCTAAAGTTGCTTCTCCTCTTGCTTCCTGTAATTGCCAGAGTGGAAAGGAATACGATGTCCAGATGATATTCTTGTAGATGTACACATGGTTGATGTGGGACTGAGCTTGTGTGTGTGGGGGGGTTCTTGTGCAGTGTACAGTTAAGCGAATATTCCCAGACAGTAATACTCATGCGCAAAGACAGTAACGCCAGCAACACTATATTCAATCAAATAATTATGAATATGTTTACTGCATGTTTGTAATGAACATAGACTCTTGTGATGAATAAGCAATATCAAGTTGCTGTTGATATGGGATGTTACAGAATGTTGTTTTGGTGGGTAGTTTAGGTAGGTAGACCTAATCTTTTTACAGGCGACAGATTTTTGAGGGGGCATTGTTTCATGAATTCACCTAAAATTGAAAGAATCTGCTTTCAAAATGAGGACATGTTTTGCCTTGAAGGAACATAATGGATCATTTCAATGTCATAATAAGATGATAATTTCTGAAGAAGTAATTGTAATGGACAGCTAAGGGTCAGCGCAAAGGCCAATATACAAGGCAGAAGTGACACCCAGAACTTCACCCTCCTTTGGCAAACCTGACCTTCATCCTGAATTCCTTGCTGCGTAATGCCAAGACCCCCCCCCCCCCCCACTCCCCAGATATTTTGCTGTTTACTTGCTACAATGTGAATGTGGTCATGAAGTCAAAACTTTTAACAGCTGAGTAAAACAATGAGGATAGATTGCAACAAGAAAAAAACAGGTGGGAAAAAGCAGAGCACAGTCCCTTCCTGGTCATAATCCTGCTAATGTTGAAAATTTGGAATAGCACAGGTAAATTCTATGTGACGAAGTTATTCCAGTGGCCTGTGATTTGGTGTCAGATTGTTGTCTCCTGGGATAGTTGAAAGTTTGGGGATCAAAGTTTGAAGCCTGCCTCTGACATAAATGGTTTGGTTATATGGTCTAAATGACAGTTTAGAGTTAAAGCTGCAGCAGGCAACGTTCTCAACGGTTGCAGTGTTGTAAAAATACTTAGAAAATTAGAACACCCATTGGCTTACAGAGAAAGAGACAGGCCGCCACTTCTGCTCTCACCTCGTTGTGAACGTGCATCAATATTTATAGCTGCAACCCCTAGGCCAGCAGGTTTGCAGGATTGCAGACATACATAGCTACACTATAAATGTAAACTCAAAGAGTCCAAGTACAACAACACCATTTTTATAAATTGTTACACAGCTTACGGATAACGCTGAGTTCAGTAGCTAATGAAGTGATTGTTTTGCTAATTTCACTAGCTAAAGTTAGCTATCTGCCTGGTGTTTCGCCATAGCTAATGTTACATTGTATCCTAATTCTGTCCTAAATATATTAATAGCTATGGTGTCTGGGTATCTTGAAAGGTATAAAATTGTCTATAGCCTAAAAAGTCAGTATATTTCACCAGTGGTAAACAGAGGAATAAAATGGTGGGATGGCCTTACCAGTTGCTTATCATGATGTTTTCATCTGGACCAACCTGTTCCTATGCTGCTGTCAGCGATCAGCTCCGTTCATCCACTGCCAGGTTCAGTTTATTAGAATACGTACACACAAGGTTTAGTACATACAGCGTTCCTAATTCAAAGGGGAGAAGTCCATCCAACCACCGCCATTTTGTTCAGGTACTTTCTAACCTGCCACCTTTTCCCTGGAAGACCCCCATACTCTTCAAAGTAAGCATAGGTAAAGCCACACCCACCCCTCCATTGCCACAGATGTTGTTAGCTGTCTAAAAGAGGTCTAATGTGTGTGTCGTACCTTACTGTAACACTAACATCAGCAAAAAGATTTTTATACATATAGCCTACATTTTTGAACAAGGCTATCCTCTATCACAGACTACCATTTGGACATTTCACAATGCTGTCTGCTGTCAGAAAGGTCCTATAGTAAGCTTTTCTGGCACTCTGCTCAGACTGTGTATTTTTGTTGGTTACTAGCTGTGGGTATTTTATTTTTATTTTTTTAAGTAACTTAATGTCAAGCTATTCTAATTATATAATAGGTTGGCAGCAGGATTCTAGTCGGTTATAGCTAAGGTCATCTATCCACACTTAACATTAGCTTACCTAGCTAGCCTAGGTAAACTACTTAACTTCACCTACCACACAGATAACATTAGCAAACGTTTAATTCTTCTGAGAACTAGCTGCAACGAAGTAGCGTTATGAATAATAGCTGATTGGCTACCTCCACTGTCGCAGGCTTTCTGATAATCCTAGCATGCCTTTCTAATAGGCCTATGAGAAATCATGATGAAATGCCCACGGTGACAAAGAGCGTTATTTTGCAGCGTCAGAATGTCACTGTTCACATTCAGACAGAATAAACTTGTAGACTTAGATGGGATTTATATCCAAGGCTAGCTTATTTTGAAGTCGCCTCAATAGCCAACCTTAAATTCAATTTTGACTGACATGCACATTTTGCTGGTTCCCTAACCCAAACGTTGCAGTATTTTTTCAGTTGAAGTGGACTAAATATTTCAAGTATTTCACATGGGGAAACATGGTTTTGGTATGTAAATGGACAAGGCTGATTTTAACAGTGCAACCCCACTTAAATCAAGGCAGAGAGAGACAGGCACCGGATAGCCAGCAACTCATTACATTACATTACTGTAATGTAATGTACATTACGTTGCTCTGGATTACCCTCTTATCCAGAGCAACTTTACATTTTACACAAAGAATTTGCATTACATCCATTTATATAGCTGGATATATACTGAAGCAATGCAGGTTAAGTACTTTGCTCAAGGGTACAATGGCAGTGTCCTACTCGAGAATTGAACTTCTGACCTTTTGATTACATGACCAGTTCCCTACCCATTGCACTACACTACCATCCAAAGATTTGACTCCAGGCTGGGCGAGAATTGATGAATTGGCACAGATCCATCCCAGGGTCACTCAGGTATCTGGGGCAGTAAGCATTCTGAAGATAAGTACAGCCTATGTTGTAAAATGGCATCATGATACTGGAGAAATGAGCCACAAGTAGTTGCTAAAATGACTGTTTAACATTTATTCACTTAACTAGCTAGCTTAGCAAGCTGTTTGATTAGCTTACATTTGGCTTCATGGCTCACCGTTAGACTATATTGTTTCTGTGTGAACAAAGGCGTGACCTATTTAGCCAACGACCTATAGGTGCTGTAGTTTACTCCCGAAAGTAGTACAGATTGGTATCAATATTACCCTTACTTTTCATTGCCGTGTGCTACATAGTCTAATGACACTTAACTTGAGATATGAAACCATAATATTTTTATTTACAAGATAACAGATTTACCGCTACCTAGCTAAGCTTGCAAACTTTATAGCAGATAGCGAAAATTGAGCTAGTTAGTCTATTTTCTAACTACCCTGAAGCCAACCAGCTAGATGCTGTAATCCTTAAGTTAATAGACTGGTACATTTCCTATGCTACAAAGTCTGACAACACTCAATTTGAGATGTTAGTCTGTCTTCAGAAATATTACTCTCGTCAAAGTATTTGAAACTATTTTATTTTTATGCACAAGATGACAACACAAAGGCAATAGTCATTAGCTAGCTAAGCTAGCGAACTTCATAACTGTTGGCTAACAAGTAGCTATTTACCCACAGTTCTGTGGCTGTGTCTCTGTGGTTGTGAGGCAAAAATGAAGCTGTAATGGAGCGAGGCCTCATCACGTGATGAAGCTGTGAACCTACTATGGTTGTCTCCAGACCCTGTTATCTCATTAGTTTTTTAACCAATCCGAGATCAGTTTGCCTAGTGAACGCAATCGGATTCAATTTTTATTCAGGAAAAAAGGAAAATGTTATTGCCTGCTTCTATTGATTACCACACTGAGCTTTTGGCACCTAATTTGCGTTGAATTGAGTTCGATGCATTTCTATAATACTTATAAGAAATTCATTGCAAACTCATCAGTCATACTATTTCTGGGCCGTGGCAACCATCTTGCGATGATTCCACATGTGGAAATATCGAATTGAATAGGACTGAATGGAACCACCTGATCACGTTTCCCTTCTAGTTTTTCTACCGTTCAGGGGTACCACCCATGATAGAATTAGCTTCTGGAAGTGAATGGTGGCTGGGAAAAATTTGTTCAAATTCAGAGAGATTTGGCACCATTTGGAGAGGTTTTGGGGACACTTCTGGCCACCTTTTGATAAAACACGTCAAATTGTACTGCTTTGTTCAGTCGACTCCAATCTTTTTTCTGCTATTGTAGGCATCCTGAGGTAGCATTGTAAAAAGAAATCTGATTTTGTCTGGTATCGGAAGTATATCACTACAGAATAAAGAAAACAAAATGATTTTTGGATTTGTTTGTTGTTTTTTAAAATAAACATGTCCACCTGTTTACTGAGTGAAACTGTAGGATCAGGGGATTTGGTCATTTTGATACAAATGTGCTCTTTATTTCAAGCTTTAAACCATGTCACTGTATATAATTTTGGAGATAATGGGGTCTATTTAACATGGGATATACTTACAAAAAGTTTAAAGTGCATTTTAAGGGGTTTAAAAATAGTTTTTTAGTTAACCTTTTAGTTTGCAGTTATCCATGTAATTATATACGCACCAGCCGATTTATTAGGTACACCTATCTAGTACCCGGTAGGACCCACATTTGCCTCTAGAACAGCATTCCTTGCAACATGGATTCAACGAGGTGCTAGATGTTTTGGCCACACATTCATGCTGCAAAACCTCCTGTTCCAAATCATCCCTCAGGTACTCTGTTGGATTGAGATCCATTGGAGCAAAGTGAAGTCACTCCCATGTTTGTGGAATATGATGTGTGCTTTTTGACTTGGTGCAATATCCTGCTGGAAGTTTCCTTTTGAAAAAGGATGGACTGTGGTCCTAATGGGATGCATGTGGTCAGAAACAATGCTGAGGCATGATGTGGCATTCGAATGATCCCCATTCAGTATTAAGGGGCCTAATGTGTGCCAGGAAAACATGCCCCATGCCATTACACTACCACCACCAGCCTGCACCATTGACACAAGGCAGGATGGATTCATGGGTTCATGCTGTTTACACCAAATTCTGATCCTACCAAATGCATGTCTCAGTAGAAATCAACCAGACAATGTTTCTTTTTACAAGCTTCAATCATAGAGAGATGAAGTGGAAGTTCCGCCAAACGGCATGTCTGGTATACTGCTACATCCTGTGCTACCACATTTCATCATGGACAGAAAGTGTGACAACTTCATAAAAGCAAATTAAGTATTGAATCATTCTGCAACCACAAAATTACTAGGCTCCACCTCCTTATGCAAACAGTCATTGTGCAGCTTTTCATTACTTTTTAGAACATCTCGTATTATGAGCGAACTAGCATCGGAATATCACCTGATATTAGCCAGGTGATATTACGAGCGAACGGCCAGATTTGTGTACCAAATAAAACAACAAGGATGACGTTGGGATGTACCTTGGGGTTTTTTCTCACTGCTTGATATCGGTTGCAGGTTAGTCTGTGGTAGGCTACCAGTGACAGACTTTCCGTCAAAAAAAGAGTTTATTTGAGAAATAGTGAGTGACATTTTTTTAAATTGCGGTTAAATCTGGTTTTTAAATCGCGAGGATCAAGATGACAGATCACTACAAACACCCCGCCGATGTGATGTGAAAAGGGATGCATTATGGGAGATTGGGTTTTAGACCATCTCGGTGATCTAAAAACAGTCATCACAAAAATGTCATCTTCCTGTTCTTTCTGTTCTGTGTGCTGCTGTAGCCCATCCACTTTAAGGTGTTGTGCAGAGATACCCTTCTACACACCACTGTTGTAAAAAAAAAAAAAAGATATTTGAGCATTTGTGGCCTTTCTACTTGCTTGAACAAGTCTGCCCATTCTCTTCTGACCTCTCATTAACCAGGAGGTTTTGGCCACAGATCTGTCGCTCACTGAATGTTTTTTGTTCGCACCATACTCTGTAAACCCCAGAGAATGTAGTGTGTGAAAATGCCAGGAGGGCAGCTGTTTCTGAGATGCTGGAACCACCACATTTGGCACCGACAATCATACCACAGTCAAAGATCACGCATGTTCCCCATTCTAATGTTTGGTCAAACAAAAAAAACTAAACCTTTTCACCATGTCTGCATGCTTTAATAATGAATGGTTTTGGCTATTTCAGCCATACCTATTGCTAGCGGGTGTTTAAAATCAAGCATACAGCCATGCAATCTCCAATGACACACGTTGGCAGTAGAACAGGTCGTACTGAAGATCTCAGTGAGACTTCCAACAAGTCAATTTGTGAAATTTCTTCTTTGCTAGAGCTGCCCCAGTCAACTGTAAGTGCTGTTATTGGGAAACGTATAGGAGCAATAACAGTTCAGTGGTGATGTGGTAGGCCACACAAGCTCACTGAACAGGACCACCAAGTGCACAAGCGTGTAGCACATAAAAATCATCTGTCCTCGGTTGCAAGACTCACTATAGATTTCCAAACTACCTCTGGAAATAACGTCAGCAAATTAACTTTTCATCAAGAGCTTCATGAAATGGGTTTCCATGGCCGAGCAGCCGTACTCAAGCCTAAGATCACCATGCGCAATGCCACGCGACAGCTCAAGCGGTGTAAAGTACACCAGCATTGGACTCAGTGGAGCAGTGGAAACGCGTTTTCTGGTGTGATGAATCGCGCTTCGCTATCTGGCTGTCTGACAGACGAATCAGAGTTTGGCGGAATGCAAAGCGCCAGCTGTACTGACTCAAATAGTGCCAGCTCTAAAGTTTGGTGGACGAAGAATAATTGTCCGGGGGTGTTTTTTTTGTGGTTTGGACTAGGCCCCTTAGTTTCAGTGAAGGAAGATCTTTATGCTACACTCTAGAGAATTGTGCACTTCCCACTTTGTGGCAACGAAATGTGGTGTGTGTGTGTATATATACATACACACGTGCACACACATATACTGACGGGTGACAAATTAAAGGAATAACCTGAAATAATGAGTGGCAAAACTTAACGATTGCAGATGCTTCCATACAGGTGTACTGCATGATGCATTTAAGCAATTGACATCCTATCATGCATGTATAAAAATGCTGCGCAAGCCTAGTTGACCTTGATTTTGGATCAAGATGGCAAGAGGAAAAGATCTAAGTGACTTTGAAAGAGAGTTCATTTTTGGCTGGACCGCAACAGCGGGGCCGGCCCCGTGAGCGCGAATGTCTGTGACTGAGTGAGTGATGAAGTTACACTGCGCATGTCTGTGACTGAGTGACTGACTAATAAAGTGACACCATTGGTCAGCCGGTTCGGTCCAGCCATATACTAAGTTTTGACCTGGCCTTGTTGGGATTGCAGGAGCTTCAGACACAAAGACTGTTCAGCTGACTAGTGTTTCAGTAGGAACAGTGACTAAAGTGACATCTGCGTTTAAATCTATGAGAAAGACATCAGTAAATAGGGTCGGAATTTGTGAAAATGAAAATGTGCATTCAGTGACCGTGCTGCTCATTCATTAGTACGATATGTATATGAAAAATGTAAGGTTGTCTCTTCCAGGATGACCATGCCCCCATCCACAGGGCATGAGGGGTCACTGAACGGTTTAATGAGTATGAAAATGATGTGAATCGTATATATATATATATATAAATGATATATATATATCTTTTTTTAAATATGAAGTGGAAAAAAAAATACAACTCCGTGTTTTACAACATTTATTGGTAGCATAGACCTGTGTAAATAATGTAACGAGTAGAGGTATCTGGAAAATTAGTGCATGATGAAATTGACGACAGCTTTTTTGCCTTTTTCTTTGTTGTGATATGAATGTGCTTCTTGCAAGTATGTTTAGCAGTTCTGACGATGATTTGGTACAAGCTTGTGTGGTGCACTCTCTAGGTCTCAGCAAGTCGGAGTGTATGTTTTATGTGTTTTTAAATTTCCAGGTCAACCTTTAATCCTTAATGCTTTTTCTTTCTTTAGCTGCAGACCCATGGCCCGAAAGCGCAACACTGTATCAGCCCCTGAAGGGTAAGCCGCAGTTTTCAGAGGGGGGCTCTTTTTCTGCAGCGCAGAACACAGTGCAATTCTTCTGAAATATTTTCTCATTTATCGCCACACACAGCTATGTACCAGAAGTGTAATCTATAAATACTCTGCAAATTCAGGTTACATAGTACAACGGTATTTACATTTAATTGTGTTACCTTGAGAAATAATGTGTTAGTGTTGTTCACAACCAATTCCCTTCCTGTTTTGTTCCCTGAACTGCAGTTACTTGAGGGGGTGTTCTGCCCTACTGGTTGTGGTGGGGGGAAATGAAATGGTCGAGCAAAAGGAAAGCACAGTAGATTTATTGTGCCAGTAGCTGAAGCAGCAGATTTGCAAGGCTCTCTGGTAATGCACAGTCTTGCTTTAAGAAAGGAGGCAGTGTTAAAAAGAGCGGGACGATTTCGGGCAGGCGTTAGCAGCTCTTCATATATCACGGGGCCACATTATAGCACCTATTTGGGGCTCAGCAGCATGCTACAGATGTTGCTGGACTGCAAAGTAATGAAGACTAATACTTACCAGCTCCCAGTTCTCTAAGTAGAGATTTTTTTTTATCACAGCAAACTTATCATCCTTCTTTCCCATGTCAACCTCAGATGAGGTCTTACGGCTTGGCCTGTGAGAGTTTATGTATTCTCCATCACTGGCTAATATTTATGTGTGAGCAACTGCTCGGGCTGGTCATTTTGAGACATGGCTTGCACATAAATGTGTGATGCTGATTTTAATGTGTTGCATAAATGCCTGTCCATGGACACTGGAATTTTGATGTCAAACTCTTATGAAATAGGCTAATGCTTTTGACTCCGGCTTGGGTTACAATGGGGCAATCTACCTTAGGCCTTAGCCTCCCCCAGGAGGGAAGGAGAATTTCAGTCAGAATGGTTTCCCTGCTTCATCAGACCAGCACAAGACTTCCATGGTGACTTTCCTTTGTTGGATCGGGCACTTGCAATCTGCCTGTGAAGGGCTGTATGTGAAGTACAGTCCCCCAGGAAGTGATTTCTCAACTTGGTTGGGAAATCTGCCCTCTCCTTAATTGACACAGGCCTTTACAGCCATATAGTTGGGTGCACAAATACAGATATAGATACTCAAAAAGTATTCAGACCCCTTCATCCATTCATATACCCATCCATTATCTATACCCGCTTATCCTGGGGAGGGTCGCAGGGGGGGCTGAAGGCTATCCCATCCCCATGTCTTTATCAGTATTTATTTAAATTTTATTTGTTTTATTGAATTTTGCGCTTTGTTTTTCAGAAGACCAAATACTGCTCTCAGATTGTGCCTCTTCTCTTGCTGTCCAGGTAAGACAAAGCATTTGGAATAAAAAAGCATCAGTAAAGACTTTTCATAAAAAAGAACAGCATCTTTTTTACTGCATATTGGGTCGGTAGTTTTTGCTTCCATTTTTATATGTGAAACCAAAATGTATTGCTTTTATGTCGAAAACGTGCATTTAGTCAGTATCTTACAATAAGTTATGTCATTTTAACATTTACCTGTAATATAGATCACATATGTTCCTAGAACATTTCAGTTAAAATAATATAGTTGATTGTGCTAAAGGTAAATATCAAAGCTGTATTTTAAATGTTTTTGTATGCCTGGGTTGCATTGTCTTGCACAACATGATTTGGAACAGTTGTTCCTTACTTTATCACTGAAATGTTCTGTAATCGCTGCACATGCATTGTATCATTTGAATGGAGACACTGTTTACTGTCGATGTGTTTTTTAAAAAGCGTTTAAAAAATAGTCTCAGGATTTGATAATTATTTTTTTGGTGTTGGGTGCAGCAGATTGAATCGTGTTACCCATCGTAAACAGGTTTTCTTTTCTCTCCAAGACGGCAAATGGAAAAGTGTGTGTTGATAGGCTCACCTCTTCCTCATCAACCTGAAAGACAGCTTACTGATTTTGCAGAAATGGGGCAATAAATAACCTCTGTCTTGTCTATAGTATTTTGAACCAAAATATATTAAGAGTCCCTTTCCTCTTTGCTGATACCCATATGGACACCCTTTATAGCATTTTCAATATGAAATTATGACTGAATAAATTGCATCTCCATTTATCTTCAAGACCCCTCTGTGATGACTAGGAATTCAGGCTTTCAGCTCTCTGAGGAAAAATTGTTACATCATTACATTAGTGTGCTGCTACAGCGAGAAATTGATTGTTCTGGAAAATGAACCTGGCTTTGCTATAAATTATACCTATGGATTCTGAGGATTCTGTTATTTTGTTTAAAATAGTACCTAATATAATTAGAGTTCTAATTTATGTTAAGCTACAAATGTGCCTATTACGGTAACAGGGTTTAGAATTTAATCTGTCTGTGGGATAAAGAATGATCCGGTGGGCTTTTCATTTGTAATCTCGGACACATTATTTCAGTAAAACAGTCTGTAATCATTAGATATGAAAAATGAATTATTATACAGACAGCTTTATTCGCTGTTTCCTTTTTTAAAGTTCGCAGTCCATCCATGGAACTGAAAAGTTTCAAAATGGGTAATTAAACAACTTATCATGTGCCCTGTGAGACCTGAAGCACACTAACAGAACGCTGGGCTTCCTGCATAGATGATGGCCCTTACCTGCAGAAGGAAAGTGCGCATACAACATACTTACTTAGGAAGAAATCGGTGGAAATAACACGTATGTCTTTAGACAGCGTTCACCTCCGCTTGATTATTTCTCATTCTGCTGGGTTTCAAAGTCAAATTCAGGTGTATTTAAATGGTATTTTTAATTATTTACTTATGTGTGCGACTCTATAATGCCCGTATGAAATTAAGTATTTATATGTCGTCAGAATTATATTAAAAATATAAAATGGCTTGATAAGTATGCACCCCCTTGCATTAACAACCTGAATTGGACCGGGTGTTTTCCATTTCATTGTCAGGTCACTCTAAATCCCCCGTGTTTATTTTGAGTCCACCTATCATTCCAAAATACAGTCGATATCACTGTCTTTGTGTGGCCTCACTACTGGTACAGCAGATCAGCTCAGTCACACTGTCATGAAGACAGAGGAACTGCCCCTGGAACATCAAGATGAAGTTGTTAGGAGGCAAAAAGCTGCAGAAGGTTATAAAAAGGTTGGACAAAGCTTTGAACCTTCCTTGTATCCATTGTAACAAAATTAGGAAAATACGTGGCAAAACCCAGACACAGTCGAGATCAGTCCGTCCTACAAAACTGTGCAACCGGAAGAAAAGGGCAACAGTCCGAGAAGTGACCCAGAGACCAGCTGCTACGTTTACAGCATTGCAGAGCTCATTGGAAGAACCTGTCCAGAGAATCTCTTCAGATTTTCTGGGTTGCATTTCAGCAGGAGGGCTGGGAAGCTGGTCGTCCAGGGCCAGACGGATGGGGCCACAAGGCCAGTCCTTGAGGATTGCCTGTTTCCACCCACAAGAGATCTGCGTTTAGGGTGAAGGTTTATATTCAGCAGGACACTGAGCAGTAGCACATGAAAAAAAGTCAAAAAAGGTCACTAATCAGAAATGGCCCAGCCAAAGTACAAACTCAAATCCCATTGAATTTCTGTGGTATTACCAGACACAGTCACTGATATTTTGCATATACCTTGGAGCAAGTTAGTGTGGAGAAATGGGCAAACATTCCAAAATGTAAATATGCAGAACTCAGATGTACCTTAGAAGACTCAGAGCTGTGAAGGACATATGTACAGTGTGTTCACTCTGGGAGGGTGAATACCTTTGTAAATGAGAATTAGTTATTTTGGCGAGCCATGTTCAGTCCTTAAGGCGGTGTGCCCCCCCCCCATGTTGGCGGAAGTTTGATCCCCTACGTGGAACCCTATGGGCTGTGATCCCTTCTCTGATACTCTCTGTGCTTTCTACCCATCTGAATACAGGAACAAAATATGAAGGGAGGGCACACTGTCCACTTCTTCAAAAAAAAACAAATGTAAGCCTTTCAGCTGTGAATAAAAAAATATTTTGCATCATTTCTGATTAATTGTGCTGCTGAAGGGGGAAAATATTGAAGCATTAAAATTTTAAGGTATAACAGGATGAAAATAAAGGCTTGGGTGGAGGTATAAGTAGGTGAATGCTTTCTGAAGACACTAGATTACATTATGCGGGTCTGAAAGAATAACCTCCTGCGCACATGCGTGCATGCATGTGTCTGTGTGTCCTCATGTGTTTATGTAGGCTGCTTGCATTTAAACACCCAGGAGATGAAAGATATACACTTGGCAAGTTAAAAATAATGTCTCAATGTGGAACATGATCTACTGAACTGGACTTTAGTCAGAAGGTTACTGGTTTAAATCCCTGGTGGAGTTTTAACCTTGAGTGAAATGTTTAACCAGAATTGATGGAGGTAAAATTTCTAGTTATACATAGGCTACACTATAAAAACAGTCGCAGTGCCTACATCAATTGCAATGTCAAACCATCCTGGGTGACTGTGGTAATGATTGTATGCCTATCAGGTATTAGTTTTATCTCCCTGCTCTGTTCTATTGTTTGAAACACTATTTTTAGAGCAGTTTGGTTTGCATATGCAAAGCAGCTATATTCTCCACCAGCACATTCAGGTGCCGATGATAGTACAAAGGTACTGATTGGTTGGAAGGCTGTGGGGTAAATTCAGAATCCATAAAGGCCTCTGTTCACACTACCTGCCAAAACAGGCCGGAGTCCCTGGCACTCCCAGCAGAGGCTCAGTCCCTTTAAATGGGGCCCGTCAGGTCTTCCCCTGGAGCCTCCCAAACCAGGCGGGAGGTAATTAATGACGCAGATCTGGTGCCGGAGTCCACTGTTGTTCCTGCTGAAAAAGGTTGGAAGTGAATGGTGTAAAGATTTGCCCGAGATTCATCTTTGGAGCAGAGTTCCCAGAGAACGCATCCTTCAGCGATGATTTTAACTCTTTAAGCTGCTGGGAAAACTCGTCCTTTTCAGTCAAGTGAAACACGGTGACGTGGATCGGCGTGCTCCCACCGCCAGATTACTGTTGAGCACAGTTTCATTGTAGCTGTACACGTAGTTCTGTGCAGCAAGGGTGCTTTCTCTCCCCATTTATCCGTTTGCCCAACCGCTGCAGCTATGTACGACTGTACAACCTATTGAAGAGGCTTCAGATAACATTTAGCATCTCAATGCATTTTTTCAATGAAAGAACAGTCATGATGAATATCATGAAGGGAAATTGCTTAAGGAGATTTGCTGTTTAAACAAATGACTCATTGCATTTGTTTCTGGAAACGTAACAGTGAAGCACTGACCTGTAATAAAAAAACAAGTTCATTGATTTAAAAAAAAAGAAGCTTATGGTGCAACATTCAATTTTATTGGAATATGTTTGTACTTGTCATGTGTGCTCAAGTTATGTGGACATACTTATGATTACATACTTATGAATTAATATGTCGCTGACACAACGTATAGCTTTAAATCCTTCCTTGGCCAAAGCGAGCGTCATGGGGGGCCGTTATATATCCTACGCTGAGAGCACCAATAGAAAGCGGCTTCGCACCCCCTCCCTCCCGCTTGCGTGTCCGGGAACGGGCTCCGAGGCAGGGGTTAAATTTATTCGGAGCGTTCCAGAAAGACATTTGATTTCATTTGTAGTTTGTCTCCTGACCAGCCGAGGTGTGGCAACCTTTGGCCGCGGGAGGAGTAAAGTGGCACACATATCTAGTGTTCGGAGACACAAAATTGACAAGGCATTTATCTTTGAATAATGTAAATGCCCCGAGAATAGCCGCGGCGGTTGCTGGGAAGCGGGGGCCCTGTCCACAGAGGGCCCAGGCTGTCGGCCACCGCAGTCCTCCACAGGCGCAGAGTGCAGGCTCGCGCTTAATTTACACCCCTGCTGCACGGGGACTCCAGGCAGGGAGGCTGGGCCGAGCGAGGCCTCTCCTTCCCCCGCTCTCTGAGCGGGAAGCCAACGGCCGCAAACCAGGGAAACACCCGCCATTTTTTCATTTTTCTTTAAAAAAAACAAATTTTTTTTATGAAATGTAAGTGCATTTCTCTCTCTTTTTTTGCCACAGTTATATTTTTTTTCCTGCAGATGCCGGCCGAGCGTGTCGTGGATTAGCATGTCTAATAAGAAACTCGCTCAGCCTCCTCTGTGACGATGGCAGAGATGAGGGAGATTTTCAAATTAAATACTTCTTGGGCAGACTGTTCAGAAATGTAATGGGCTAGCGCCTCCACAAATATGTTTGTTGAGGCTGAATGAGTAAAACATGTATGGCTGGAAATGAATGGCTTCTGGCAGACAGCAGTGCTGCTCAGTGAGGCAAAGTGCCAGTAAATTGTTTGCCTTCTGCAGTACAGTCCTATAATTCTTCTGGGAACCAATGACATTGTGCTTGCCAAAGAAAATAATGATAAATAGAGGAAAATCAAACCTGAAGAATTTTAGATGACCCCTCTCTCTCTCTGTCTCCCTCTCCCTCTCTCTCTCTCGCTTTCTCACTCTCTCTTCCTCTCTCTTTCTTTCTCTCTCTTTCACACACACACACACCATGTCCCGTCTCCGTGATTGGAGCCGTTGTCCGTTAAGTGTGGCACCAGCATTTCTTAGCAAATGAATGAATCAGTCATTCATTCATTTGTTTTGTTTTTTTGTAAAATTTTATTAATTTTTTTTTAAAATATAAGAACGACAAGCCTTTTTCTCTGTTAAGTCTATCTGTTTATAGGTGGACGTAATATTGGTCCGAATTAAGAATCTGAATATTTTCCCTACAGTGCTGACTTTCCCTTATTGAGTGTGAATATTTCCCAACAGCGCTGACTGTCCTGCCTTTAGGTGCGGTGGTGTGGACCTCCGGTCTCCTTTGCGCTGTGATCGTGCCGCTTCAGCAGCTGCGCGCGTGCGGTCACGCGGCTCTCTCGCCTCGCGGACGCACCGAGGGCCGAGCGGCGCGTAAGATGGCCGACGGCGGCGCGGCGCGCGCCTGTCCCCCTCGTGCTGCTCACCGGTGCGCTCCCCCCCCCCGCAGGCGTACCTGAGGATGTGCCGCCTGCCCGTCCGCGTGCGCTGCCGGCCCAACGCCGAGTACATGTCCCCATCTGGTGAGTCCCCCCCCCTCCCGCCGCCGGGAGCCCCGTCTCGCATTAGCGCTGGCAGCGCGGGCTCCTGCGGGCCCCTCTGGGGTCGCGGGCCCGGTAGCCGAGACCGCGCCACGCTCGGCGTACCCCGCGCAGGAGCTGTTTGTCTTTATTTGCCGACGCAGCTGCGCTGAGGAGTGAACCTGATTAATATTTAAATTCGGCGTCTGCTGCCGTGAGGTGTTTTGTTTATTTATTTATTTCTTTTGCTGTGCTGACTGTGGGACAGCATTCGGAGGCAGCAGCCAGTCAGCGGCGTTCGCTCCCGGCCCTGAGCTCTGTCGGGTGGGGAGGCGTGACGGCAGACCGGCCCGAGGCCCCTGACGGGCATGGGCTCGCCGCTGCACGATCTGCACAGAAAATGGAGGCCGCTTTGGCCACATTTAACCTGGGTCTGAGCACCATAGAATGTTTAATCACACCTGCTTTCATGGTTACCACCCACTCTCTCATTATCAGTAATATTTCACAGGAGGCTCTTATTGTTGATGTGACGTTGGTGTTGGAGGAATTTAAGTGTGCTAATGTGCATTGTCATGGAATTGTAGTGGCGGTGTGTTTAGCCCTCACCGTTAGACTGCCTGTCTGTGTAGACTGGACCACAGAAGGAAAAATTAAATTTTGAGAATCTTAGCTAAGGCCAGCAGTTGAATGTGTAATCAATTAAAAAGTAAATCCAGTTATACTTTTTAAATTATTTAAAGTTTTTAATCCACAATTTTTGTGGATACAGATACAGTAAACTGTCCACCCCCCTCCACCAAAAAATTTAAAAAAAATCTCAAGGGGACTGAGAATGAATTTCATACATGAAAGGGAAAGTTTTTGGAGGGTTACATATGTTTGTAGCTTATAAGGAACATATGTGGGAAGCCAGAGAGAGGCCTGTTCAAAGCAACCTGCGTTTCTATTGTAATACACTTTACGGTGTGGATGCAGATGAGGTCTTTGTTGGAGCCATGCACCTCATCCATTACCCTAGGGCTGCCAGTGAGATAGTGGAGAATGAATCTATTCAAAAGGGCCATGACAGAACCTGCTGTTCGGGTGAACTCTCTGTGAACTGGGCTCAGCAGCAGGGCCCATGCAGGGAAAAATACATACTTTTCCCCCCAGTGTTCCACACCGTCCAACATTACAAACAGAGCTTGCTCTTCCCGTCCAGCCATGCATCAACATGTCAGTCTCAGTGCGCCCGCACACGGTATCACCCCCGCACACGGTATCACCCACACTCGTGGTCTCACCCCCGCACACGGTCTCACCCCCACTCGTGGTCTCACCCCCTCACACGGTCTCACCCCCGCACACGGTCTCACCCACGCTCGCGGTCTCACCCCCGCACGCGGTATCACCCCCGCACGCGGTCTCACCCCCTCACGCGGTCTCACCCCCGCACGCGGTCTCACCCCCGCTAAGGTTCCGTTAAGCCGCGCGCACGTGCGAATGTGGGATTTCACGGCTGTCGCGTGGGAGCGCTCTCCAGATCCCTGTCTCTAATTCATCTTTCACAGATACAGAGGGCGGCGAGCGCAGCCCCTCGCGTGCCCGCTGAGCCCTGCGCTGTCGTCTTCTCCGCGAGCCCGGCGCTGGGGCGGGGCGGGCGCTTTATTTACATACAGGTATCCAGTGTGGCGTAATTTAGGATTCGGCGGTGCGCTCGCTCGGTCTGGCCGCGGCGATGCGCCACCTTCCAAATCCAATTAGAAGCAGATTTAATTTCCTCTTAGGAAATATGAGCGCCTTGTTCTCCTCTCCAGGCCTCACACATAATAGGCCATCTTTCACGGGCCCTGAAAGAACATTATTAATTTCAGCTCGGCAGAAAATAGATTTGCGGCTTCAGAGACCTGGTTAACTGATTGACTGAGGCAATCGCGAGCTGCAGAGCCCGAGCAGCCGGGCCTCCGTACAGCAAGGGGAGGCGGGGAAGCTGGGGCTGCCCAGGCCGGGGGTGGGGGGAGGACAGGGGAAGGGCCGCTCCGCAGGGCAGCGCCTTATCGGAAACCTCCAGCGCTGTCCCAATCGCACCAGCGCCCTACCAAGCTCCGCTTATCCAAAATGGCCTTTTAGCTCTCAGCATAATCTCTAGTAAAACAAAACAAACACTTAAGTGTATTTGAGTCTTCTGCTTTTTTCCCCCCTGTTTCCTGAAAGGAAAGGGAGGCGTTGGAATGACGCTGTCGTGCATTGTCGCGGACAGCGAGCCTGTTGAGGCTCTTGGCTTGTGCAGATGTCTCTGTGGCATCACGGTCACAGATTTACACACGGCGTATAAAAAGTCTGGATGCAATTTAACTTTCATCGGGCTTGAGGGCTTGGCGGCCGCAGTAGATTTCTTTTTGTGCTCTCTCTCCTCCACCCTGAACTGTGCCAGTTCATGAGGAAGCCATGCTGCTGCTCCTCCCTCACTCTTTCCCTCTTTCTCTGCCTCTCTCCCTCCTTCCCTCTCTGCCCCAAGGTAAAGTTCCCTTCATACACGTTGGAAATCAAGTTGTGTCGGAGCTCGGGCCGATAGTCCAGTTCACCAAGGCGAAGGTAGGGAGGCATTTTTCTGTTCAAACAGGCCGCGGAGACGGCAAATTACACTTCCACCTCATCCATCACCCCCCCGTCACGCTGACATACATCACTTTGACACTTTACAGCTGTATGTAAAAATCTAGGACGGCCCGTGTCCGCCGCTCAGCCTTCCGCTGCGGCTAGAACACGCGTGTGGGCGCGCTCCCTTTGAGAGAGAGTGAGATTATCATCAGGTGAAACGCGTAATTAAAGGCCTCATTTCCACCTAGCGGGGCCGGTTTTACTCCCACAATGCAGACCGCATCGCTCCTGGGGATCTGATGGCAGTCAAACGTGGTTAAAATATTAGTCTTATTTCGGGGTCTGCTTTCTGTTCTCCCTTGGCTGGACTGAGGCGGAACCACCCAATCAGCACGGGCCTGAGCAGCAGGGCCCACCCAATCTCTGTTATCGATTAGGTTTTTAGTGTGATTAAAGCGGCGCTTTACAATAAGGTCATCACCGCTGTGCCTGCAATAAGGTCGCTGCTGCTGGCTTTAGCTGCGGCCGCACAGTGGGACGGAACCTTCTGGAATTATGCAGCTGCCCCCCCCCCCCCCCCCCGCCGCAGGGCCACTCTCTGAGCGACGGGCTGGACGAGGTCCAGAGGGCCGAGATGAAGGCGTACATGGAGCTGGTGAACAACATGCTGCTGACAGCCGAGGTACAGTCATCCCCGCCAAGACCCGCCTCCCGAAAGGAGCACCAATGCGCTCCTCTGATGCCTGTGATGGACACGGACTGATTTAATCCTGGCAGGCAGCAGAACTGCTGTGATTATTCCTGCCTGTGTTATTGAAAAGAGGGGAATCACAGAGCCGCTAAGTCAAGTGAAATAATAGCCCATGTCCTGACGTGAACACAGTCTGTTTTAATACATATAGCTACTTAGCGCATTACTGTTCACTTTTGTTCCAGTGCATACATTTTGTTTCATATGTAGTTCAGTGAGATGGGCACATTGAGTGTCAGTGGGTGGTGTTGTTGTGATGAAAACTGGATATTCTCTCAGTATTTAAGCTTCAGTTTTCTCATGTCTTTATGCGTCACAGCGATATTGAAAAGCATACAAATATACATATTTCTTAATTCAGGAAATATCCTCTCTTCACTCAATTAATCATTACTGTTCAGAATATCATTAATGAAATGTTGGTAACCTTTTAATATTCCGGCAGTCCCTTCATAAATCAAGCGAGCGCACTCTGCGATCGTCCCTGTGTGAAGCGCATTTTCTCCCAGGCGCTGTTCTCTGGCCGTGTGTGTGCGTGCACGCGCGTGTCCGTGTGTGTGGGGCCTGTTTTAGTGCGTGCCTTTCTTGTGTATGTGTGTGCGTGCATGTACAGTATGTGTACGTGTGTATGTGTGTGTGTGTGTGTATGTGTGTGTGTGTGCCTGTGTATGCCTGTGTGTGTGTGTGTGTGCGTGTGTGTGCATGCGTGCATGTGTGTGCATGTGTATGTGTGTGTGTGCTTGCGTGCATGCGTGTGTGTGCGCGTGTGTGTGTGCGTGCATGTGTACGTGCGCGTGTGTGTGTGCGTGTGCACTATGCATGCCTGCATGTGTGTGTGTGCGTGCCTGTGTGTGTGTATGTGTATGTGTATGTGTATGTGTGTGTGTGGGTGTGTGTGTATATGTGTGCTGCGTGCTGCGGCTGGGGTGCGCGCTGTGTGTGTGCTATGTATGTGTGCGCTGTGTGTGCCTGTGCATGCTGGCTGTGTGTGTGTGTGTGTGTGTATGTGTATGTGTGTGTGCACATGCACTCAGCTCTTTGTCCTTCCTCTGCAGTTGTACATCCAGTGGTGTGACGAGAACACAGTGGCGGAGGTGAGCGCTTTCGCAGCATTCATCTTAATTAAACTTTAATGAAAAGGGGCTCTCTTTACAATCGCAGCTCCCAGCTCATAAATGATACATGGTACTTTGCAGCATTAGTAACACAGTGTTCATTTACTTGGCCCGCACATACATCCTGGCCAGCCGCCTGTCACCCTCCTCCCACCTCTGCTTTTATTGCTTCTAGGAACGCACACTTTGGTGCTGGCATACTGAGCTTCTACAGTTTTATTCAACATGGCCATTCCCCTACATTAAGCCTGCATTAAGTATATTTACCTCTTCATACATAATTTCAATGTATAGGTTGACACTCGCCATAATTTATTCACTTTATTTACATTTTTTTAATAGTGCTCTTTATAAATCGTTTTACATAACACAAATTTCTGTGGCTACTTTAAATATCAACATGAAGGGAAAAAGAATATTCCATCTGTTCCACAGCCTGTTGGTGGGAGCCTATTGATTTACGGACAGTGGTACAGTTCTCCCATGTGTTTGCAGTTTATAGCAGTTGCGCTAGCTTACTGTACGTTCGTTGAGCTGCAGATACAAGTTCCGCTTGGATGTGGTCTTTGAAAATGGTGTCATTCTGTCAGTGCAGCCGTTTCCCCCCCCCGACGCCCACGGGAAACATGTGGTGATTGTTTTTATTTTTTCTTTCAGATCACATGGCCGAGGTACAGCAGCCCTTACTCGTGGCCCCTGAACCACATCCTGGCCTATCAGAAACAGTGGGAGGTCAAGCGCAAGATGGCCGCCATTGGCTGGGCAGGGAAAAGCTTGGCACAGGTGTGTGTTGGGAAGCACTCCTCTGAACAAACTGTCCCTCACAGTGTATCCTGACGTATGAGCGGTTAAGTAAAGCTATAGTGTGTGCTTCTCTCTCTTGCTGGTGCATCAGCAGCTAATGCTAGCGCTTCCAATTGAGCCAAGTTTTCCCTTAAGGAAATGGAATATATTGTAAATACATTTAAATAAAAATATTATCAAGATATACCCCCTAGAAACACTTCATAATATATGTGGAAATATACAAATTATTATTTTTACAACATGCACTGCTGCCAAATGCATTTCTCATTATATTTTTAGGAAGGTTCACATATATATAAAAGGTCACAGTATATTTAAGTGCTCCATTTCTGTCGGAGAAGCCTTCAGCGTCGGCTGTCACTTTCCGCAGGTCTATGAGGATGTGAGCCAGTGCTGCCAGGCCCTGTCACAGAGGCTGGGGACGCAGCCGTACTTCTTTAATAAACAGTACGTTTCCAACTCGCCGCTGCTCCACACACAAGCAGACGTAAATCTGCCCAGTAAAAACACAGCGCACTGACACCTGGAAACCTGGAAAGTAAAAGCTGTTTTCGTCCTGCTGGTTAAGAAAAAACATGGTCTAGGGGCTCTCTTTCTGAGCCACCGTTTCTCTTTCATTAAAAACGCCGGGACCTCATTTTAGTATAAGTAACTGAAGCAGCTTAGCAGAAGTTAAACTATCTTTGCTTGAATTCATGGCACATTTTTAGAGCCAGCTGCAGTACCAGCCTGGGTTGAGCGGCATTTAAACAGGAAGAAACGAACGCTTTATTTCAGGGGGGGTTTTTCCATTCTTACTGTGGACACGTAGAGGACATTAAAAGTAAAGGCTGAGCTCTCTCACCCGCTGAAGAGGTGGCTTTTGGGCTTCTGTCATTCCGCAGTCATTCCGCCCCGCACCCCCGCACCCCCACAGGCCAGTTTGTCCAGTTTGAGGTGTGAAGGACAGTCCCGCCCCTGCCCCAGCTGGAGGCGGGGGTCGGGAGAGGTCGCGGGCGGGAAGGGGCGGGGGCCTGGTCCTGCAGGTGAGGCAGGGGGGACGCGTCTCTGCCCCTCGCGCCTCCCTGGGACTCCGCCGTCGCCGCTATTTACATCTGTTTGGGCCCGCGCCACACAGGAGATGGCCTCCACGTAGGCTGCCTTTCAGTGCCGCCGGGCCCCTCGGCGGATGAAAGGGCCGCGGGAGTGTGGCCCTTTGAAGCGTCCCCGCCCCTTTTAGCGCTTTGTTATGCGCCGCTACTGCGGGGACGGCTCCAGGAACAGGCCTCCGCCTGCCTGAATGTGGCCCTTCCTCTGAGGAGGGGTGAAGGGCAGAGGCGGAGAGGGAATGATGGAATGCTGCTCGCCCGCTTATTGTTTTAGAGCAGCCGGCCTGCACACGCTGCTCCCCGTGATTTTTTCCGAGCGCGGGAAGAAATTCTAATTAATCTGTTAATGACAGCCAGGGTTTGTCATAAGCTCGGGGAACGCGTAATAAATTGCTGTAATAAAAATTAGGAACGCACGCGGCAACGAATCCTTGAGAGAGCTCGCTCTAATGTAGTTACAAAAAAAAAAAAAAGGCCACGGTAGTCGGTGCGCTACCCGGTGACGGACCCGGTGAGCAGCTGGTCTCTGGGCGCTTGACCTGCTGCGAGCCGCACGTGACCAAACGAGGGGGAGAGGGGAGCGAGTGCTGGGGGGGGCCTCCTTTTTTAACACGGCGTTTCTCTCCTTAAACTCTCGTTCCAGACCCACCGAGCTGGACGCTCTGGTCTTCGGGCACCTGTTCACCATCCTCACCACCCAGCTGACGTCCAACGAGCTGAGCGAGAAGATCAGGACCTACGGCAACCTGCTGTCCTTCTGCCGCCGCGTGGAGCAGAACTTCTTCGAGGAGCACGGCGGCGACAGCGACCCGGGCGCCTCTCCCCGCTTCCCTAAAAGCCCGTCCCTGATCTGAGCCTCGCTGGCCCCCTGCTCCCGACGCATTCCCGCACGCTCGCTCCCCGCACACGCTCCCCGCTCCTCCCGCCAGCCTTCCATTCCGCCAAGGCGCCAGTGTTCCTCTCTGATGTAAAAACTTTTATTTTCTTCCACGTTGTGCCGTGCCTCTTTGATTTAATGTGTTATCAGGAAGTGCCTACCGGTAATAAAATTCCATGATTCAAACCATCCCGCTATGGTAGTTTATCAGTTTGTACTGTGTGCGCATGTATGTGTCCCTTTGCACATATGCACATTTATTCATGGTAAGAGATGTGTGTGTTAGAATACGAGATTGGATTATCATTTTTATACTGGAAATAAATATGCTGCAATCATTCGCTGCAAGTCAGGGGGAGGGGGGGGGGGCATTAGAGAGCACTGAGGTCACAGGAGAAATATCCAAAATGTCTGTAGAATTATAATGGCATATGAAGTAATCCATTATTGTGGCTGGCTGCTGTTGTGGTCAGTTAATGATTGGATTTGGCTGTACATTTCAGACTAGTTTTACACAAGACAAATTGCTGTGTGCTCAGAAAGCCATATAGGGGGGTTAAAGGTGCACTCGTTGAACGGTTTGATTTTCACTTAATTGGAACTTAAAAGCCCTCCAACTGCCTTGCTCATGCACATGAAGGCAGCGGTCGAAGCGGCGAACTTCCTCCTCCTTTGATGTGGCACAAAGATGCCTCTGTGGTGGGGCTGCCTCCTGACACAGGCAATCAGAGGACAGCCCTCGGCCTCTGGCACGGGGGAACAAAGGGCCAGGCTGTTTTGCATCACACATTAGTGGATCATCATGTTAGCTGATGTAGCCTCAAACTGGTAAAGCTGCCCCTTTCCCCGCGACTCGACAAGGACCCGCTCAAAGAAAAGCTTTGTGATTACAAGGAGATTAGCCCCCTGTCGCACATTAGCATTCAGATGGCGGCCGCCCTCAGCTGAGCTCGACGGCGCTGAAGAGGGTGATCTTCCGCCTGAATGTCTGTCTGTCTGGCCGCCGACTGCTCAGACCTGGGTCATGTTCCCGTTGTTTCAAGTTGCGGGGGACGCTTTACCCCCCCCCCCCCCCCCTCCAATCTCTGCTAGAATATTTGGGATACGTTGAGTTTGGTTTTGGGCTAGCCTTTTAGGCAAGGCGATGCGCATGCAGTTTGACACCAATTGACCCAGGAGTATTCCCCAGGTCATCTTGCCACAACATTGTTGCCTTTTCTGCAGTAGCATCAACACAATGAAGATCCTTTTGCTGACAGATTGCTCTTGGCACTTAGAGAGGTTGAGACACTGCTCAATTAGAGAAAAGCGATATTTTTTCCATTAGCTGCGAAACAATTAACTTAGACATTGGCTGTCTTTGGAACTTTGCAGAGGTCAGTGTCTGGACTGGTGCTTGGTTGAGACATAGTTCAGCTAGAGTAAGAGATACTTTTGACCTCAAACTGGTCCGATGTTATCAGTCATCCCTGATAGCAAGCATGTCTATTGTGGAGAAAGGTAGTGTTTGGATATATTTTTCAGTTAGACGTTTTTAAAAATTTTTTATTGATAACATAAAAAAACTTTGCCAGCTACAAATGACCACCTTACATATGCGATAATCTAATCTCATGACATACTAAATGCAAAAGAATTGGGACAGTGATAGAATTTGTGTTGTTTAACTGTACTCAAGCATATTGGATTTGAAATAAAGCAATGAATAAGAGGTTAAAGTGCAGACTGTCACCTTTAATTTCAGGGTATTTACATCCAGGGTAATTTATGTCACATCCAGATTGGGTGATCTGTGTAGGAATTACATCCTTTTCATACACAGTCCACATATTTTAGGGTAGCCACAATAATGGATCATTTTAGAATATTCTTGTGAATGAAGGATGTTTTCTGTGTCCTAGAAGTGATACTGGTAATAGTATGTTTAATTTAATTCAGATCATACTTTAAAACCATTTAACCATTGAATTTCAGTGGATTTGCTTGAACTAACTTCCTCCATGCACATGTGCCTACAGATAAATCATGCTTTAATAATTGTATGTTTTTCGGGCCCAATATAGGCTACAAGCAATAAAGCGGATTTTATTCCAATGATTAAATATACAGTAATAATAATAATAATAATAATAATAATAATAATAATAATAAATGTATTGGGGCCAAGTGCTACTGTACGTCCATGTGACCAATTCTGTTTGTTGCCCAATGTGGACCTGTTACTGTTGTGTTCCCCCCAGAATTTGGTTGGAATATTGTTTAGGAGTGATTGCTGTTTAAACTTGTTTTTGGTATAGCTGCACCAAGTGACCAAATTTCATAAAAGTGTGTGGCCCCCATGGCCAAAAAATAAAATGGCCGACACCAAGTGCATTTAATTTCTCAGTTAGGATTCTTTACTGCAACGGTCCACAAAAATGTTTGGGTGAAATGTTTCCTTTCCTTGCGGAGTAATCGGCATATAGAGATTTTTCCTGGTATTGCACCACAAGTAGTCAAGTTTCATGCTGCTTGGAGCATACCCCTTATGCCTTCCTGATACCAAGTTTGCCATCAATACAATAAAGCATTGTGGCGATAATCCTTCACTTCCTTGGTGTCTTCGCCACCAAATTTGTTTATTTACAGTGGCCATATTGTTTGACCCAGCAACTATATTTTAATAACATTTGGTCACAGTAATCTCAAGATGATACTAGCCAAATTTAATGATGATCAATAAAACAGCTTTTGCTTCTTTTGCAAACAACTAGTTTGCAAAAGAAGGTTTTTCAAAAAATTTTATATGTCGGAAAATCCAATAAAGCGGAAATTGACATGGTGGGTGCGTTTAACTCTGCTTACAATACAATAATATTCGTACTAAAGCTTTTGATACTGTGGATCTTTTTTTTTTTTAAACTAACACTTTGCTTAGTGCTGGTATTCAAAGTAAAGCAGAAAAATGATTCCAGGGTTGTCTTTTCGCCAAAACACAGTTTGTAAAGCATGGTAATGTTTGGTCAGATTCCATTGTTCTAAACAAGGGTGTGCCGCAAGGGTCGATTCTCGGGCCTTTGCTCTTCCTTATTTATATAAATAATATTTGTGGTCAAACTAAGCATTCTAGATACCAATTGTATACTGATGACATGATTCTGTATGCCTGTGCCCCTTCTCAGGTGGCTGATTTTGCAAACTTGTTAGTTAAATTTTAACTCTTAGCAGGATGCTTCAATTGACTTAAAGTTGTTTTTAAATGCTAACAAGAGGAAGGCTATGTTTTTTACCCTGGGGTTATAAATATTTCATAATTCTCCATAAACACCCTTGGTGTGTCTATCGAGTGTGTTGACAGATATAATTATCTGGGCGCATGGTTGGACAATGATTTTAATTTCAAACATCATATTGAACGTCTTACCAAAACATTTAAGTTCACACTGGGTTTTTTGTACCAGTTAAATTGTTGCTAGTACTGGTAAAAAGGCTGGTTGCTATCTTATTCTTGATGATACTATTTACAGATTTGCTTGTCCCTCTACTTCATCAAAACTTGACCCACTGTATCATGCTGCTTTGAGATGTTTCACAAGTACAGATGACAGAACCCATCATTGTACCTTATGTAGTCTGGCTGGCTTTACATCCCTTCCTACAAGAAGGATGCAAGATGGTAGCTGAATGTTCAATACAGATCCATTTCCTTAGTAGTCGGCGTTACATCCTTTACAAGAAGGATGCAAGATTGGTATGCTCAGATCTACTAGGCCATCTTAGGGAAACTGCCAATGTATATTTGTTCAAAGTTTTTTTTTTTTTTTTTTGGAACGCAGTCACAATTTAAGATTACATAAATGGTTGCATTTTAAGGTCCCCAGTGTTCATGCAGAGGCAGGAAAAAGAGCTTGTTTTATTTCCATGGTCATGGAATGAGATTCAGGCTAATCTCCAGCATCAGTCCCTTATTTCATTATCAGACTATAAATGGTAGATAGCAGACATTCTTTCAGCTAGCTACAATTGTTTCTGAACAGAATTGTGCTGCTGGTTACAGAAGCTGTAATGTTGGGCTCTGGTTTTGTGTTTTGTACTGTTCATTTAAAATATTTGTGATGTAAATGTTTTTATTGATTGCCCTCCCACATGGTCAGATCTCTCTTGTAAAAGAGATTATAAATATAAATAAAAATAATTAATTAACCTTTAATATTCAACTGAAGGTGAGGGTGACTATAGGCTTCACGTTATAAAACTGCACGTTTGTCCTTACCTGTCACTTTCACGGTACATAAACGTCAGCAGAAGCTATTCGAACATTTGGAAAATAGTAAGCTTTGTGTCCCACAGAGGCGGTAACAAGAAAGATGAAAACAGCCCACTCTGGAGATTTCTCTAAATAAAACCTGCGAAAAAAGACTTTCAGTAGGCGTTTTTCTGTGTCTCAAGTGCAGACTTATTTATATTAGACGTGCCTTTTTAAAAGACCTCTGTCCAAAGACATTTAAAACTCCCACAGAAAACATATAATAAAAGGCTCAAATGTAAAGTGGCGGAGAGACGAGGTTAATGAAGCCCCGGCGGAAGGCTCGGCGGCCGCTGCGCGATCCATGTCCCCCTCCGTGTTTTTATTTTATTTTTTATTCGCTACATGGGAGCCGCGCGAGACTCCCACCGCTCCCACAACAATTATCACCCACTTGTTCTCCAGGAGGCCTTTCCGTTGTTGTTGTTGTTTTTGGTGTCATCGCTGTTGTTCCTTTTTTTCTCCTTTTCTTTTTTTTACCTCGCTGGGCTGCTGTATTAATCAAGGCCCCCGTTGTTATTTATCACCTTCTGGATGAGAAATAATAATTTTGGCACCAGTGGGGCACTGGGCCAGAGGTACTGAATTAAGTAAAATATCTAAACACTAGCTAGGATCATTTCTCTTATTAATGAATCCACGCAGAGAGAGAGTGAAAAAAATGTTGCTTATTATTTGTTCCTTTTTGTCTAAAGTGGGCCTTGCTGCTAAAGGTTTCAGGAGGGTATTTCTTCAGCGTTGTCTAGATTACTGTTCTCTCATTAATTCCGCGTAGCTCGGTGGGCACCGGTCTTGAGCTTCTTACACCCTCGCTGTTTGGGAATGGAATTATATGGAACGCAATTTTTTGCAGATGCGAAAGTGTGCATTCCCCCAGAGCAAATGAATGTCTTTTCTTTAGTAAGCAAATTGGTCTATAGCAACCAAGCCAAGGACCTCACACTCTTTTGTCTCCATAAATAAAAAGGCTCCACCTCAGTCCCGAACTCCACCCCAGGTGTGTGAGGGCAGGGCGCCAGCTGGCTCTGCAGGACTGTGGTGTGAGAGCTTTAATGGCTCACCTGCTTCCTGACCCACATGGACCAGAATAGGACCCTATAACACACCACTACCTCACATTCAATCATACCCTATGCTTTTGTCCACTGGACCTCTCTGATTTGTTTTCACACATGATGAGCATGCAGATGATTGTCATTTATCAGTGACAGCATCACCTCATCCAAGCATCATGCTTGATTTTTCTAAACTATGAATAAACATAAACTGTTTTTTTTTTTTTTTAAATAATGATTCTGACTAATATAACTGCCCTGTATGGTCAGAAAAGCAATTAAATTATTAAAGTTTCATTGCTACAAAGGCACTCTTAAATATATTGTAGATTACTATGCCTTATATCCCTTAATTTTAACAGTCTTTTGGCCTGTGAGTGTGTTTGCAACCTGTATTTGTTCAGATAATTATTAATATGCTAGCAAAACCAGAGAATATTTTAATGGTTTCTTCTGTTTTATCTTCTGTTATATTGTATTTTTATGTTCTATTATGTAATTTCTTAATGTTGGGATTTTTCCTGACCTGGTAAGAGTAAAGGTCTTTTAAAAAAAGAGAAAAGCAAAAGAGCAAATGGTCTACCTTCCATACCTGTACGTATTTTTTCACATTAACTAGACTGGGAAAAACAAAGAGGGTTGCAAATAGAGAAGGGATCAACATACAGAATGTGTTATGGCCAGGAATTGAACCCGCAGACACACGAGGGGTTATGTATATGGGATGTGAGGGTTAGAAGCTCAACAGTCTTGCCCCAAGAATGATCTTCTTTACATTGCGAACCCACAGGCATAAAGGCAGAGGCTGCCTATGATGACTGAAATGGAGAAGCACGGCTGAGGCCAGCCATTTGCATTCCAGTCACAACTAGTCTATGTACATGCCCTAGCTATGATTATCTTTTCAAGCTGTTCTTCTAGAGATAAATCAAATATTTTGTTAAGTCTTTGTAATGAAGATTTATGTAGCATTGATGAGAATACATTCATGTTATCACGGTATTGTACTAACTGGATTTTTGACTTATCAAAGGGACATGTAATTTATTTTTCAAATTTATCAACAGTGTGATATCTGAACATGTGTTACATGAAAAATAGAAGTTACTGCCGGTGATGTGTTAGTGTGGTGGGATGCAGAGCATCAGCGCCCAAGTCTGCTCCTGCCACCATGTTTGAACACACCCACACGCACGTCCACTCAGTTCACGTACAGTGGCAGGAAGTTCCCATGCTCCCTCTCAACGACTTGGGCCTGTATTATTCAAAACACCTTTCTCAAGGTATCCAAAGATCAGATTTATAGCTATTAACGTAACAATATAAATGCAACCAACACAACTTGCCCCCCACTCCACCCCTCCTCTTCCTTTTTTATACACCTAAGAAAAATATAATCATTCTTTTTAATTACTGCTGCTCGGCACTCTATTAAAATTCTAATTTCCTTCACCCACCCCAATTGATGCAGGTCTGGTGCGAGTCGACGGCGGAGCTGGGATCCAGTGTATAATATTCACGTGGGCACGCCTTGGTTGTGCCGCGTGTCAGAAGCCATCTTGCGGCGAATCCCTCACCCGCCTTGCGGCGCAGCCTGTGGAACTGATGAGGTGAAGAGCGTCGCTCTGCCGCTCTGTGCTAGTAATCACAGGACTCAAGAAACACATACATCATCTGCCACGCAGGTTGGCATGGCGAGTGAAAAGCCTTCACATCGCGTAAGATGTTGGACAAATGACGGCCATACGGGCGCTTGTCTCCGCGCAGATGGTCGGGCGTCCTCGGTCAGGAAAGAGCTGAGCTTGGCGCTTTTTCACACCTTGTTTTGTTTATTTTTTTATTTCTCCCCTTTCCCCCCCTTGTTCTCTTGCTTCCCGTGTTTTTCCTCTCTCCCCTGCCACTCCAGTGCAGGGTGGTGGGGGGGTTTGCGTAATATTGGCAGTGCCGTTAAAGGCTTGTGCGGAAATAGCGTTGGAAAAGGTGACATAAATTATTTGCAAATTGTTTGACACATGCAGGGCATTGTCCTTGCAATAATCATCAGCGGTCTGTCAGTGGAGGCTGTGAATGCTGCCACTGCTGTTTTATGTCTCTCTGAGAAGCCTCTCTGATGCTCTGGGCTGCCTTTTCCCGTCTCCATAAACACTCATAAAAAGGCCTACCAGTCTATCAGGACTCTGATCAGCACCTGGCATACCTCAGCTCATACCTGGCCCGAGTGCTTTGCAGATTTCACATTTTCTGATGCATTGATTAGAAGAGTTCAAAGTAGTCAGTGTAAAAAGAAGGCCTCGGGCTCCGTAATTATGGATTCTGTCTCTATTGTTCCGCTGCTGCTTTGATTGCTGTTGCTCCAAAAACCCACCACTAACCACCCCCCCCCCAGCTCACCTAGTTTTGTAAGGTCTAATTAAATGCACTCTTGAATTCTCTTATCCCATGCCAAGGATGTCCAGGCAGCAGTAGTGTATATGGGATGCAGGGTGTGAGTCTGGCTATTTATTACTATTTACTATTACTATATTCTTACTATTTATGCTAAAATTCCAGAAGTAGAGGGGTTATGGTTTTTATTTTAATTCAAATCATTTCAAAGTTATCACAAATTTTTAGATAATGTCATATTTTTTTCTGTTTTATCACAGTGAAGGTTGAAAAACAATAACTGAATTACAGTTTTTTTCAGTGAGGAAATCAAAAAAATGAAAAAGCCTGGTACTGATGTAGCATGTCTGCTGAGCTGTGAGGTTTGCTCAGTCTCTTTTATTGCTCTTTTCCTCCTGCATACTTTTCCTGCTAAAGCAGATGGATGTACTCATTCGGCCCCTTGGCCACTATAATGAGTTGGGTTTGTCACTTCGTCACTGAGATATTTGAGGAGAAGGTAAACGGTGACTGCAACGAAGCTCATGTGCAGATCATGCTAATGCAACGCTGCAGCTGAAAGCACAAGCTGAGCTGTTAAAGGCCTTATAATAATCCACCTCACTTCATACCTGTACTTAGTCAGCCACCACACACAAGGTTATTATGTGAGAAAGCCCCATTGAAAACAAAATGGTTGCATACAGTGCATTGCAAATGAGAAATAATCCCATGAAGAATCCCTCCATGTAAACAAATAGAATCCTCTCTGCTGGATTTTATTTGAATGTGGTATGTAAAATGCATAAGGACTCTGTATCTGTGTAATATGGAATCATGTTATGAATTGAACATCTTGTATAGAACATAATTCTTTGAAAAAGAAAAATGAAACCAGGGCACAGAAAAAGTGCTGCCCGGGGTTCTGTAAATGCAACCAACATGCCTAGCTTTGAAAAACACTTTATCAGTGATGTAGTCATGTTGTCTAGATGTTTTAAGATATTGTCAGGCAACACTACTGTAAACAACAAAGGAAAACACCATTTTTCAACTTGTGCTGTTTTCTAATATGTGTGTCCTTGCTATCAATTTACATTGGCTGCAATTTTTCTTATAATCTTTTGTTAATAAATCACTTAGTCATGTCACACAATGCCTAGCCATCCAATTTCTTACATTTATTCAGAATCACTTCAGTATATTTTAATTTCTCCCATTAGTAGATGAATGCAGCCTACATAAAATGAAAAGCTTAATCTGCACAGTTTTCCATACTAAAAGCATATAAATTTGTTTTCCAAGAAAACCATATTTGAATTGTACATGATCACAGTACAAGCCAGTTCATGTAAAGAAAGTGAAATAAATAGCTTTGTTTCAGTGTGTACTGAAATAAAACCTTTATTATTTTATACAGTACCATTTTCTAATTATGGTTCATTGGATGCCCAGACTGGACATTCATTCAGAACACACATCTTGCATGTTTGTTACGGATCGCTGTGGGTGAGATTGGAACGAACTACATTAACTATTTTAAAAAGGCCTTCATTAAGCGACAGCACGTTGGGGAAAACTGCAGCAAGGCTACATTGAAGGGCAGTAATTCAGAAACCATGGCAGTGCAATTCCTTGGAGCACCATAATTAATGTATGCCTTAGAACCAGACAGTGTGAACGGCTCACTAGATATGAAAAAAACTGATCCCTCCCCCCGATTCCATAATGGCTAGCTCACTCCGTAATAACTAACGGGGAATTCGCTTTCAGAACTAAGGAGCATTAACAAAGGGATTTCTGCTTGTGACATTTTCCCATTCCACCTTTCTATATGTAGCGTTCACTTCAGCAGAGTAATGTAAGATAAAATTGTAAACGAAACCTCAAAACAGTTGTTTCTTTGTGTCTAACTGGACGTGGTAATGCGTACTCGGGCGATGTAAGTTATTTTATTTTTTTTTATTTTTTTTGCGTTTTTGTTTGTGTTGCGTAAGGCTGTCAGCAGCATACCTGCGGGCTCAGGGCGAGGCAGGTATATGCCCTGGAGTAAAGGGGTAATCAGCTACCTAAAGTGTCTAAAGCTCAGACAATGAGGAGCCTGCCGAGAAAGTAAACTTTGCTGAAGGACCGAAGATTGATTGTAGACCGTCAATTTAGACAAACATTGGCGTACAAAAAAGGGAAAATGTTGATTTGATGGGCCCTGAAAAGCCAGTCGTGTACTTTCTTTATGAATCAGCACAAAACAAAGATTGCATCCTCGTTTCTGGTTTCCCAAAATACATAAATCACCGAATTACATGTAGCGTCTCTCCTTAACATCTTCCCGGTTACGTTTATTCGCGAGACAAGTCTTGTCATCTCACCGTCTTTGCTCCGACTGTCCTTGCTCGACTGTCCTAATTAATGCGATCTGAAAGTCGCCTACAGAACTTACACTCTCCACACACACAAGCCCACGTTTTGATACACAAACAGACTTTCGGCATCGGATTGTAAATAAACGCTGGCTAATTCGCTCTACAGAATGACTGCGTTATTTATTCATGCACGTATCATGCACTGATGATGAAATTCGAATCTATCAACCGGTTAAAATTGAATCCCTTTGAAAATAAACACGCAGTGTTTACAGTCGTGTTGCAGCAGTGAACCCAGCATTACCATAAGTGCGGAATAATGAGATGTTTGGTGTGTGTAGAGGAATTGTTGAATGGTGTCGAACGGCGTTGAACAATCCAGCTGGCAGTAAATTATCTGAATAAGCAACCCTGGTTACTCTCCCCATTTCCCTAAATGTCTCTGTTTGCATTTGTCAGATTGCAATGTATCACTCAGTGGGGGCCGATGGGAACCTTTCCAAGTGTGCCCTTGAGCAGCGGCCAGTCGGCACAAAACCAGACTCTGAACGCATTGCAGCATTGCACAGGGGCTCTCGGCTATATTTAAATGCACACCTTATTTAAAAAAACGTGCGCAGAGGGACCAGAGAGGGAGAAAAATAGCTTCTGACCTCCTGAAACAGATTCCCGGTTAGGTAAGAGAGAGGGAAATAGTTTAATGAAGATGGATTGTCTTAATACCTTTATGTTTCACGGTCCTAATGGCCAGCATATGCTTTTATTACAAACGGTGGTCACCTCCAACCTTTTCCCCTCCCATTCAGAGAAACCAAGGCGGCCATGCACAGTACTGGAGGCTTCTACGCATTGTTTTTTCAAATTGTTTTTCATTTCCTTTTGAATATTTGCTCTACCAAGAAAGCGTGGCCACAGTGGTCCTCTCCAGCACACTATTCCTGTGGGCGTTGCAGAAAATCAGGGACGATCGTAAGTAGCCAGCTTGCGCCTTGCAGTCTCCCCGCTCCGTGGGCCTCCTGTGGGATGATGTCCTCCATCAGACTGAATGTCACGCCGGCCCGCACCATTACTGCCGACTCGGATCCCTGAAGACTCTTTGGAGGAGAGGGCCTGCGTTTTTTCCTTCCGTGCTTGCTCTTTCATAATGGAGGCTTTTTTTCTGCGCCTCCTCACGATGTGAGACAGGAGGAAGGATTTTAATAACATTACCACCTCACAGGCCTGTGCATTTAATTTATGAAGTGATAAGGATCCTTCCTCTTTAATGGTCTGCTGTACAGGACATTGAGTTTTACTGCTGTGAAGCTGCGTGGAGTTCGGTTTGGTAAAACATTTGTTCTGGGAAACGTGGGATTGATGAATGTTTGAATCCACTCTGAGCTCAGCCAATAGCAAGTGGCTGCATTTAGTAAAAAGCTGGAGAGGGCATCCTTGCGATTTGAAGGATCTACAGCGCGCGCACGCACAGAGACGATGTGGAAGTAGTGCACGGAGATTGCGGTCAGCAGGCTCTTGTGGGGGTGGAGTGTTTGGATCAGGCAGAGCCAGCGCCCGGGGGCCGTGCTGCTGAACTGAGATGGAGAGTGAGCGGGGCAGTGCCAGCATTCTCACGGCGGCTGCCAGTTTCAGCGTGACAAATCTCAGCCCCGCTCCAAGGGCTGGGGGCAACGAGAACGCAGCTATAAATAGGGACCGGCGCTGTGGTGGCATGGCGACGGCGCATTTGATACCAGCTGAGGCGCATTCCCACATCTCGCCAGAGCGCGGCTGGGGGGGGGGGGGGGGGTGGGTGAGTGTGTTGTGACTCCCTCTGATGGTGGCGCCTGATGGAATTTGAGTCCCTTTTTCAATATTTTTGAAACTAGCCAGTCGTTTACAAAAGATTTTTTTTTTTTTTGCATCTGCTGCCACAGAACAAGTTCGCTGCTTTCTTGTTTTCCAAAGAGTGAACTGTTGTACTGGCATCTGGCTACACTTTTCTGCTGGCATCTGGCTCATCCTGTTAGCAGCTATAACTGCTCATGACTTTTTCCATGTGCCCCATGGCTTGGCATCCAATCCTGACCTTTACAGTGCCAGTTCTGACTGGCAGATTCACAGAGCAGCATGTAATTGGGTATAGTGTTGGCAGAGGAGGGTTTTGGTCAGCAGGTTTGTCTTAATCTCATTATAGAATAGCAGTATCATTGGTAAATAATCTATTTGTTGATATTCTGTACCAGCTGTGCATAAACCACACTTTAGATGCAGTAATGGCTCAGATCGGGGATTATGGAGTGAAAATATACATTCCCTGTTGAAAAAGTGGCAAATTCTGGTTAGGGGTGGTCAATTTCAGTGGATGCAAATTAGCACTTGTAGCCTACTGGATATTGCTTTGCTTGGCACGACTACAAGAACAGTGCAATCATTATTTTACAAAGTAAACATGATATTCTTCAGACACTTCTGACGTGAACACACCACTGAGGGATGAGCCACGTAAGGTATCCATGTAGTGTGTTTTTAATGGAAGCTAATGGGGGCTCCGGCCATCAACAACACTGAGTGTTTGCTGTGGCCATGAGCTGAGAGAGAAACAGCGCCCTGATGTAAGGCAGATGTATGCTTCTTAAAGTGCACAGCTCAGTGGCCTTAATTAGATGCTGTAATTTCAAAGGGGATTTGTAATGGTGCTTGTGTTATCGCGTCCGTAAGTGTGCCGCAACACGGTCCCTTAACCTTATGAATTTATAAAGCCCCCGGTATCAGCGGCCGCTCGGAGCACTTAGGTAGGAGAAATTATCGCGGGGAATAATTAATGCGGGGGCAAATTGAGTTTGAAAAGCTTGGCTCGCCGTGTTGGTGGAGCGCGGTGTCAGTCCGGTGCTGTGAGGCCGGCTGTCAGAGTGGGGAGGGTCACTCTAATGTTCAGGCTGTTAGGAGCGCCTCTTTACCACTTCCATTTGCCCAGTATAAACACAGATCCCAGTGGCCTCCACTAATGACGTCTAGTGCAGTCATAATGCTTCTCAAAGGGAGACGCAGCTAGTGTGACTGTGTATGTTTATGTGTGCATATGTTTCAGGGCCCGATGACTAAAAATAGAGCAGCGCAACATGGGCTAATCGCTGCACACGGATGTTTCAGATCCTTTCCGCGTGTATTCTTTTAGAGACGCAAGCGCGTTGTGCACACCGATCGCCCGGTTCTCAAAATGCACTCAGACAAATTCACTTAGATATTACAGGCAGCAGCCATACTGCCTCGGCTTAATGTCACCATAATCTAATTTTTGCAGCCAACAAAAAAAAAAAAAAAAGAAAAAAAAAATATGTCAGCCTCTGTACCAAAATAAGATACCCAGCCTCTAGCTTTACAACAATTTTTCAAGAGGCTGGCTCGGGTTGATCCCCACCCAGCTGATCCATGAGCCATCGCGTCCCCAGTTACACATATCCTTCTGCCACCCATGAAGGAGCATTTACAACAACATGAAGATGAAGTGCTGTTTCCCCACTGTGGAAATGGGATACGGGGGCACTCGGATGTAGAGCGGAAGACGGGGTTAGCAATTCAACTGAGCGGTGAGACATTTAACAGAAAAAAATAACAGAATGGCTGACATCGAGGTGGAACGCCCAGCCACGGGATTTAAATCGCAGCAGTCCGCGAGAGCGGCTGGTCGGAACCGGATCGCAGCCGTGAAACGAGACGTGTCAAAGGTCGCGGGCGTTCGCGCGCGACGCAGGGGTTCTATTCCGCTGCCTGGAAGTGTTTTCTCCTGATTTCCGACGAGGGAAATCGAAGCGCTTATTGGGGAGCCGTTGGCAGCGCTCGGCAGCCATTTTGGCATTCGCTGGTGAGGAGGACTCTATGGCAGCGCCTCTGCCTGATTGTGCGCACATTTTCTTTTTGCTCACAGTGCCCAGTGGAGTAATGCGGTGCTGTGTGACGGTCCTGTGCTGTGAGAACATGCCCCTTTTAACCTCCAGGCTATTAGAGGCCTGTTTGTTTGCGTGGCAATGTTACTTTAATGAGGTAGGATCCGATGGGCGAGCGCAATGGGTTAATTGTTCGTCGAGCGAAGATGAGCCGCAGGAATCATTAGTGCCGACCCAGCGGTGTCACGGCACCGGCCTGTGGATGTGTTGTGCTTCGGAAGCTGAATAATAGCAGGAAGCCGGAGACCAGCTAAATCAAGCCAGTCTGGGGGAGAGGAGGCGTCCGACAGGAACTTGACCATTTGCCCACAATACGCAAGCCTCTGTTTCCTCTGGCCCTGCTCCTCAGTCCAGCTGTCCCCTATATCAAAGATGCTCTGTTTACGGTTGGAAATCAATCGATGCCAGCATGCTTGAGTCGTGCATGATCGATGAGCCTGCAGCCAACTCGTTCCATCTTCGGAAGGAGGGGGGGCTAATTAAGAGGGGTGCCTGTTTGGGCGAATCACAAATTCCAGCACCTATGACAATGGGGTTAAATAGAAGGGTCTCACACACACGCTCATGCATTTTAATATACTGTCTCAATCAACAATGAAACATACAGTGCATCTATAGGATATCTGGATAATAAGACCTTGTGTGCATGTGTATAAATAACAGCATCTTTGTCATTTTGATAGACTTCCAATTATCTTGCAAACAGCGACACCTCACAAGCTGTTTGGCTTTTCACTCGGGCAGTTATACTGTCACAGACACAAAGTCGCGCGCGCGAAATGCAGCATACTGTAGCCTTCCTGTCAGCAGCGATACGGTCTGAGAATTAATGGGCAGGAAATGAGCTGCCGCTGGGCCGGTCTCACTGCTGCCGGCGTGCTTCTCTGGGCTCGGCTACTTGAACTTGGCGGACGCGGCGAGAGGGGGAAGCAGAAAGGGAAGGCCCAGTGGCCGAGCGGTTAGCGGCCGGCGGGGCCCGGTGGACAGGCGGGGCGGGAGATGTGGGGGTCCTGCGGGGACGTAAGGGCAGGGGGGGGGAGACGCATGCGGGGGCAGTAAACGTGCCGTGAAGCGCGCGCGGTCGCTGTTTGGCTGCGGGTGGAAGTAGCCTGGGCGCGCTGGAAGGGAAGCGCCGCTCTGCGCTAACGTGCAGCTCCGCTGCCGGATCGCGGACGCCGGATCTCAAGGTCACCCCGTCCCTTCAGCCCGGCGGATGCGGGGGAGCAGAAAGGGCCTCTTCCGCGCGGAGCGCCGCACGGGATCGCTTCTGCCCGCCGACGTTTCGCCGTCGCGATCCAGCACAGGCAGATCTGCGGACAGGTGGGCTGGATGAGATAAAGCTGTTTCTGTGTCTTCCACGGGCCCTAGACAAGCACGGAGGATTTAGCAGTACCCACAGTCTGAGCGTGCGCTTTCATCTGGGTGCTCGTCTAGCTTCCAGCCATGGGAGCTCGTGACCTTTCACTGTCAGCCTCCGACATGACAAATTGCAGAGCCGGGCTGGCCCTGTTTTTGTAGGAATGCGGGAGTTCACGGTATGGTCAGACCGCTGCCAGGGCAGCGAACCCCTACGATGGAGACAGATGTATTAATTGATAGATAATGGTCATGGACGTATTGAAGAGGGGCTACAGATTTAAGGTTGGGAAATGTGATAGCCAGGAAAACCTTTGAGGCTTTTTGGGGGGCTTCCTCCTGTCTTGCCCTAGGGAACTGGTAGAGTCTGTGTGACCCCAGCCACAGCCGCTTGGAAAAACTATTACATTTCACACAGAATCGGGGCGTGAGGGACAGGGGGCGAGGCTTCCAGGAGACGGGTTACTCAGCGGCTGCCTTAAACAAGGCCTCTACCCCCCCACCAGGAACTGAACCTCACATTTAAAGGCAGGCCTTAGATCCATATATTCCTTGTTTCTCCCAAATGAATTCCATCTGTATTCTGCCTGGGTCTGGGCTGCCTAATGGAGTGCGACGCAGCAGCACTGGCTGGCTTGGACTGATGTGTGTGTGTGTGCGTGTGTGCGTGTGTGTGTGTGCGTGTGTGTGCATGAGTGCGCGTGTGCGTGTGTGTGTGTGTGTGTGTGTGTGTGTGTGAGTGTGTGTCTTTTTGTGTGTGCATGTGTGTGTGTGTGTGTGTTTGTGTGTGTGTGCGTGTGTGTGTGTGCGTCCGTGTGAGTGTGTGTGCGTGTGTGTGTGCGTGATAGTGTTTCTGTGTGTGTGTGTGTGAGTGTGTGTGTGTCCGTGTGAGTGTGTGCGTGTTTGTGTTTTTGTGTGTGAGTGTGTGTATGTGTGTGAGTGCTTCTGTGTGTGCGTGTGTGTGTGTGTGTGAGTGCTTCTGTGTGTGCGTGTGTGTGTAGGTGTGTGTGCTTGTGTGTAAGTGTGAGTGAATGTATGTGTGTGTGTATGTGTGTTTGTGTGTGTGAGTGCTTCTGTGTGTGTGTGCGTGTGTTTGTGTTTTTGTGTGGGTGTGTGTGTGTTTTTGTGTGTGTGTTGGTGTTTTTGTGTGTGCGTGTGAGTTCTTTTGTGTGTGTGTGTCTGTTTGTGTTTTTGTGTGTGTGAGTGCGTGTGTGTGTTTGTGTTCTTGCGTGTACGTGTGTGTGTTTGTGTTTTTGTGTGTACGTGTGTGTGTTTGTGTTTCTGTGTGTGAGTGTGTGTATGTGTGTGAGTGCTTCTGTGTGTGCGTGTGTGTGTGTGTGTGAGTGCTTCTGTGTGTGCGTGTGTGTGTAGGTGTGTGTGCTTGTGTGTAAGTGTGAGTGAGTGTATGTGTGTGTGTATGTGTGTGAGTGTGTGTGAGTGCTTCTGTGTGTGTGTGCGTGTGTTTGTGTTTTTGTGTGGGTGTGTGTGTGTTTTTGTGTGTGTGTTGGTGTTTTTGTGTGTGCGTGTGAGTTCTTTTGTGTGTGTGTGTCTGTGTTTGTGTTTTTGTGTGTGTGTGAGTGCGTGTGTGTTTGTGTTCTTGCGTGTACGTGTGTGTGTTTGTGTTTTTGTGTGTACGTGTGTGTGTTTGTGTTTCTGTGTGTGCGTCTGTGTTAGTGCATCTGTTTGTGCCCATTTGTGCCAAATCTGGGTTATTTTCTGGAATTATTTCATGCTATCATTTTACATTTTCCACACAACCTCTTTGATCACCTCTTAGATTTGAAATACAGCATATTGTCTATGCTCTGTGGTTGCCCCGTCACATTGAATACTGAGCAATTGTCATATTTTAAAAAATCACATTGTACATGATTTAGCTATAGTACGATGTCATACTGAGCCTTTCATCAAATGAATAATCTTCCCCTGTGAGGACATTGGGCAAGTAATATCTCTCTTTTAAGGAAACTGTGGTTACTGTAGACAGATAATGCCATTTCTCAGATCCACTTGAAGCTGAGCCAAAAGCCTCGCTCTCTTGATGCTTTTTTTTTTTTTAAGTAAACCTCAGGGCCAGTGAACAGCTCCTGTCAAAAGCCTATTTCCTCACACACATCTGAAAATCTGGGTTTCATTGACAAAATTGAAAAAAAAGAGTTTAATGCACACTGTGGGAAACTGGTTCTCTGGTACTTAGGGGCTCCATTAACTTCGTAGCCAGCGCTGACAACGGGAAACATAGTCTCCAGGGGGACCTGAGTTCTGTTGCTGTGTTCTCTCCAGGGACTGGAGTGCTCATCTTCACATGCACTCATATGCTTCTGGCTTGAAATGTCCTCTGTGTATTTCAGAATGAATGTTTGCTCCATGTATCAACCCTTCTCAGAAAAAAACCCTAAAGTTTGATGGTATCATATCTCCATAAGTCATTGGCAATAAAATACTTTTACAAACATATTTCAATTTATATGGTTAAAATTATATGAAATTATGTTGTGTGCTAGGTGCATACAAACAAATTACTGTTTAGCTATTATGCTGTTGTGTGTTGGAAATGTGTTGACTAACCTGCTTACAACACAGTAATTGTAACATGAAGCAATTCATTATGAGGAAATATTCTGTCTTTGCCTCTGTGGATTAATTTTACTTACCAATAGATTTATTTGTTGAGAGCTAATTATTGTACTGTCGAAACATAATTTTGCATGTAAATACACACAACCAAATAGTCTGGACAACGAACATGTTTTTTTTTTTTTTTTTTGTTCCTATTAAATATTACTACCTGCTGCAGCAGTACAGTAATCTGTGTTGTAAAAACTGAACTTTGGGACCATCTAAAGAAAGGAATGAATGTATGAAGTTGCTCATGGCGCTTCTGTTTTTTTCGCCAGTGAACTGAGGTGACTCCATCCTCACTGCCGTGGTATGGAGAAACAAATGTTTGTCTAATAAAGTCTCTCAGGCAGTTTGAAGGGCTCAACCACAGGGTGGTGATTAGACTGAAGGCTACCTAGATTCATGGCTAGTCCTCCAATAAAATAAACAGGTTATTAAACATTAACCCGGATTCCCTTGACAGTTTTTTAACATCTGAGATTTGTTTGGAAAAAACTGGAATATATATAGCTTTATAAATACATATGTATTTGTGTGTGTGTGTGTGTGTGCGTGCACGTATGTGGGTGTGAGTTTGTGTTTTCTATGCCGCTGTACATACACGGATTTAAAAAAGTCAATTTTTTAAATTCATTTTTTGCATGAATCTCTGTTTTTTCCACAGCAAGCACTATTGTGCGCCATGGTGTTCCTGCGCACGCACGCACGCACACACATACACACACAGTGCTGTTTCTCATTATCTGAAGCCAACTGAGCCCCACAGAGGGGGTTTAATGGTTTACTCAGTATTACATATCGTAGTGATTCCTATGCTGTATAATAAGTGCATGCATGTGGAGTGGGACGTGGGGCCTATTCACGCTCACCATCATTCACAGTAATTCATCCTCCACCTCATCAGTCTCCTCTGACATCAGCAGAATCCACGAACATACACACACTTTCTGTCCTATAGCATTATAGGGAGGAGTTACAGTACACGTCGCTGACTGTGCTTTTGCCCCTTTACGAACGTGTCATGTTTTACCCACATCGCCGCTGCATCCAGGAGATATAAGATGTCATTTATGAAACTGGAGCTGTGCTGCGATTGATTGGTTGCTGCTACAACATCATTGGCTTTGTCAGAGTGATAAAAACAGAAATAAAGCAGTCAGGGATTCTGTGGTCGAACTGTGGCTCCCATTTAACCTCCTATTCAACGTGAAGGGTTTCCCTCTGTCCTTAACTGAACGAGTCTGGGCCTTCCTCAGCATCCTTCAGAAACATGAGGGCACAAATATTTTATATCACGACAGTGTCTTAAGAGAAAAACCAACGATGAACAGACAGTCTTGTTATGATATCACTGTATATTATATAAGATTTACCAAGAGGAAACATGGTAGCCATTTTGACAGGATCATAAAAGGACACACAATTTTGATTGTCTGATTTTATTTGAATGAGATTATACTCCAGCCATTCACTGTACAGCCACTTGTTCTCTTCACCAAGTTGTGAGGCGCATGGCAGAAGAATGCTAAACTCAGCCAGAAACGGAAGATGTTTTCATGGAGATTGTCGTGAAGATTAATTCGCTGTCACGGCACCACTGGCCTTCCAGAGAGTGCTGTTCTTAAGCACTTAACCTACATGTACAAAGGGATTTGTAAAGGTCATTAAGTGGTGGACGCACAGCCAGATCTTAATAAAAGCGGCTCTCCCCAAGCTCTGTCAGGGCAGTAGTAGGAGGTCAGCTGTTCAAAGACAAAAAGTGTAAGTTCATTACCACAGATATGTGTTTGTTATAAACAGTGCTTGGCTTGGAAAGGACTTTTTTTTGGCAGAGTCTGAACATCAGTCATGCTATGGCATTCTGGAAGTCAGTAATTTCCCCCCCTCTCTATTTATAGTAATGGCAGCCAGTTCATTTTTTATGGAGTGTTTATGGAGGGGGAGCCACTTAAAAAAAGTGTTCATAAAATTAGTCATTTCACAGCAAATAGCTGCCTTCCTGTCTCTTGCAGAAATAAATTTGTACTGCTAAGTCAAAATAAATTAAAATGAAAATGTCTTTCCGTCTGTGCTGGTACTGTATATGAATATGTATTGTATGGGGCTGTGATGACAACCCCCCTGTGGAGGATTTTTCCATACATTGGTTCAATGTATGTACTATGTCCTCTAACATATAAGCAAGTGTGTGTGTTCATTCATATTCCAGGTGAAGACAGTAAAGCATAGAAGGAAAACATTGAACTAGGTTGAAAAATCCTGCTAATCGGAGACTACTGCTGGGACTTGCACAGAGTAATGTAGGAGAAGAGAGAATGGTATGCTCTTAAACTCTGATTATTAGAGGTTAAGAATGTGTGTTTTCAACAAAAGCTTGCACTTTGTCAAGAAGTATAGCTTAAGTCTGTAATTAGCTGCTGCTGACAGCATTTCAGAGCCGTTCTGAGTTGAGCACTGGTTGTCTGGCGCTTGTACCGTTCTGACACTCAGAGCTGCAAGCGGGCTCCCCCTAATGGAAATTCTCGGTATGGCGCTCTGGAGAACAACGCGTTCAAAGCCCGGGAGTGAAATTATTATGCATGATCACGACCCAATATTGCGTCATGACGTTTAATATTTTTTTATATGTGAATATGGTAGCTTATTTCCTCTCTGTTTCCTCCTTTAATATACGTTATTATAATAAATCGCATCGGTTGGATTCATTTCAGTTTAGATATGAGAAAGATGCACCTCCACATCTGGATTTAAATATATTGGATATTGCACTGATGGCAACATTTTGATATATGACATACAAAAACTTACCACTTTATGTTCGTCGTATTTTTTTCCTTTCAGGTAAAAATAACAGCAGTGATTATTAGTTTTGTTGTCTCAAATCACAGTTTTTATGGGAGTTGGCATGTGATTTGCTATGTTAATCTGTTTAAGCATGGTAATAAGTAGCCTAGACAGTTTCTATCTTGGGTAGGCTACAACATAAATTTTGAAGTGGAAGTAAATCCCCATAAAATACATACCGGAGATAGAGCCAAGATAAAACCAAAGTTATTACAGTATCCACTCGCAAGTATTGACTTACAAATTAACACCTACCTATCCAGTAATAAACAGGGCCTAACCGGACTTTGAACGTTGTTATGATAGGATTTGAGTGCCAGAGGATTGGGACAGAAAACGAGTGGCCTCCAACCACAGGAGTCATGAGGGGAGCAGGGGTCCGCAGTTATCGTATATCATCACATTAGAATGTAAACGGCTCTGTCTCTCCGAGGCACAGGCCAGGCGGACAGAGTCCTGCCTGTTCCCCTCGCTCATCCACCCTGCACGCGGAGCAACTCCTCCAGGGCGAAGGCTTTTCTCAAAAGCCACTTCATTTCACCGACTCGGGGATTGTGTGTTCGTTTGTCTTCTTCCCACATGCCTAATGGGAAAGGAAAGGATGGGAGAGCGGGACAGATGCAGCTTCCCCCCAGGAGTTTTGCTTTTGCCTTGTTTGTCTTTACCGCTGTAAACACACCACATTCCAATTAACAGGAACAAAAAAAAAAATCTGTACCGTTCAGATTTTTCTTCGCCAGTTGATGGTTGTGGAATTTAAGTAGCGCCATGTTTGATGTAAAGCAGAGACGCCAGGGGAGTTGCCAGCGCTAATGGCGATAAAGATAAGTGGAGGAATGCAGGGCTTCAGAAGGCCACAGGCAATGGAGCTGACTGGGAGACAGCAAGTCCTTGGGTTCGCTGCCTCAGACCTATCTGACAAGGTCAGCGATACGGGGAGGGGGCTGTATTCATCAGAAATTATAATGCCCTTCAGATCTCTCCCACTGCTTGCTGCCACCACAGATAGCCTTCTACGAACGACTGGCCAGATGGTGAACTCTGTATCCGTAACACTGAATGCTCTCTCTCCCTTCTGCTGATGCTGAAACTTTCCAATTTGATGCACCTTGTGAAAAGTCGTGAGTCATGACCAAGTACAGCACAGTTTCAGCGGACATTTGGAATCACTGGAAACTCCTGTTACTAACCAGAGCCTCCTGTGGGTTAGAAAAAGAGTGAAGTGAAGAAGCATGGGAGTCAATCATCTGGTTAGCCGATAATATCTGTGCTGCTACCTCTAGTATCTGAGCCCAGCACCTTGCTCATACGTTGTTGGAAAAGTTGCTTTGATGTCCCTCGATCTGATGATGGTGGCGTCGTGCTTTGGCCGGTTAATGCAACTGTTAAGCTCAGTTAGCTGAAGCAGATGTATCTAGCATAACACATTTTAACAGCACTCGTCAGAGATTATTATTCGGGCAAGAAGAAAAGAGGTGCCTACAGCTGTTTGTGCCTGAGAAGGAGCAAGAGACAGAGAGAAAGATTGAGAGAGAAAGAGAGAGACAGAGAGAGTGAGACAGAGGAAGAGATTGTAATGGTAGGGCATTCCTCTGAAGCTTATTTTATCTCACGTGCACACACACACACACACACACACACACACAAAAACACATGTGTGTACACGTGACCAACATAGACACACTCCTCACAGCTGCAGCCAAAGTAAACACTGCAGCCGTAAACACAGGATTTTGCAGAGGAAAGCAGGCGCTACCCCCGGCACGCCCTGCTCGGGCAGCCAGCCATACCCACGCCCCTCGCCCAGGGAGCCCGCGAGGAAGCGCCAGGAACTGGCCGCTGCCACGGAAACATCCTGCCATCCCAGAGAGACAGAAAGAAAGAGAGAGAGCGGGGGAGAGAGGGAGAGGGAGTAGGCATCTGTCACACCGTGGGGCTCCGCCCTCAGATTGACTGGCTGCAGCTCGCCATAAATATCCTGGTGGCAGGCCTAGAATCCCTTCATAACTCACACAAACAGCACGCAAATGTGGAAGAAAGGAGGGAGGAAGAGGGAGAGAGAGAGAGGGGGGAACTGGCTTCCTCTTCCCAGTAGCCTCTACTTAGGAGATAAGAGATCATGTTGTCATCACACGTTTTAAAACATCTCATTTTAGCGTTTAGCATGTCATTTTTAGCTGCACTGTCACGGCCTCCCATCCTTCAGAGGCTAATTGTTCTGTGCATGTGCCTCTCGCTGCAGCCCTGTATCTGTTCTCCTGATCTCTGCCCGGGTCCTGTTACAGGTACCTCTGTATTTTGCCATGTAAACACGTGCATGCTTTTGGCCCGTGCTCTCTTTTTTTTGGGAGAGGATTATTTGTTCTGGCCTTGTCCATCACCACCTACTGTATAACCTTGGCAGGAAACAGAGTTCTCTGCAAAGCTCCCTCCATCTGCCCTCACGGGGCAGTTTGCAGTCAGGCTAAAATTTCCTCCACATGGGATAGAATGAGTTGCATAACAATGCAGGGAACCAGAAAACACTCCTGTTTGCCGGCTTTCCCGTGTAACCCTTCACATCATTCACTGCAGCATGCGGTCCTAACAGCTGTGGCTGCGCGCCAGTGTTGTGCTGTTTAATGCAGGTGTGTTTCATCTGCAAACAAAGAGCGTGGATGAGGACATCCAATAACAGCGTGTGAATCACGCAGTGAAGATGTTGCTGTTTTAAACAATGATGTGATCTCACCTTATTTCCCCAGCGTTTCACGGCCAGGCTTCCAGGATTTGGGAGCGCGTAGCCTGTCCGCTGAAATGTGTGCAGCCAGCTACCTCTTCCTTTAAGCAGTAAGACAACTTAATATTCCAAGTACTGTTAGCTTTGTGTAGTTCTGTAGCGTAGCTCATTCGGAGTATTATCAGAGCAGAGTCTATCTGTTGTAGAGGTTTATTAGATTAGCAGTGTGAATATTTTAGCCCATTAGCTGAAACAGTGGATGTTAAGGACCGCACAAGTGCCTGAGCAAAATATGCAACCCGTCTACAGTGGACCTTTCCAAAATGTACGCCAAGGTACCCGTTCAGCTACATTTAAAGACTGTCAGCGGGTTATGGATTTCTCTCCAGTCAGTACAGACTGTCTAATCAGGTAGAAGAATACATTTTCATATTTGCATTATGTGTCTTTGGGAGATGATCGCTGTCAGTTCAAACTGAATGGGCTTGATTTATGAAATGCGACAATAGCGGGACATTCATGATTATTGATTGGTATTGTTAGCGGCAATAAAGGAGCAGTAAATCTTCATCACCAAAGTGTCACAAGTTAAGCAAATAAGTTCTGAATGAAGTAAACTGTGAAGGCTTGAGGGACTCTTCAAAGCGAGGAATACATATTTCACATTTACTATGGTATCCCCACGTTTGACGCCTCAGTGAATGAAGTCATTGAATGTAAAATTTAGAGCCTTTTTTGACACAAACATCCATAAGAAACAGGGACTTTAAAATACGCTACAGAACAATCATGAGAAGCTGAGTTTTGTATGCATTTACAATGCATCCTCAATGGGCCTATCCAAACCTTTTTTACAGAATCTCATTTTTCACTGCCTTTTTAATAGGGAGATTCAAATCTATGGTGCGTTATGTGAGATTGAATACGTATTGGAAGTATATGATAAGTGATAATAGCCAGATCCAGTTTTGTTCTCAGAGAGCACTGGCTGTTAAAATGTTAAGACGTGGTGTATTTATGGAAGCTCTGAGAGCGGATCTCAAATTCCGAATGCCACAGAAATGCGCTCACGGATTCCTTTCGCCACTGCAGCCCAACAGCTGAGCTGCGCAGTCATTGTACAGCGTTTCGCACGCAGCTGCCGCAGCCGGACCGCAGCCGGACCGCAGCCGGACCGCAGCCGGACCACAGCCGGACCGCAGGACCCCTCTTATTCACAGTCGCTCTTGTGTTATGAGGGAAATCCCCTTTGATGTTTCTCAGGTACTGTCAGCTTTTTTTCCTGTTGACAGTGAACTATAGATCTACTGAGTAATGGCTGAGGGTTCATTCCTGTCTCAGAGCTGAAAACAGGGGGTGGGGGTCAAACAATGGCAAAGAGCATTGTTTAATACTGTACTCACATGTCGGTGTTCAGTCCATTATCAACGGCTCACTCACACTGGCCAGCCTCATACGGTCTCTGCAGGGCTGCCTGGCCTTTCAAGACAGTTCAAAAGTTCAGGTTCTTCCTCCAGGGCCTCCTCATATTCTTCCCATACTTTGTTTTTCAAAGCTTCGTGGAGACCCGACCTGTCAGGGGAGATGCCGCGAAAAGGCCATGATGGAACACAGGGGAGCGAGAGATCCACCCCCTTCCCTGACTCCGCAGCCTCGTCGCACTCCTGTTAAAAGTGCTTGTAAGATGGAGCAGATAATAGAGAGTGTGCAGTAGGCCAAAGCCTTTTTTGCCTGGAGAGAACAGGAATTGATTGTTCTGGAAACTGATGAATCTTCAGCACAATTAGATTGCAAGGCCGCGCTGTGGGGGCAGAGATTGAAGCGGGTGCCAAACCCCCCCGTCCCCCACATCCCACCGTCACACACACACACACACACACACACACACACGTACACATACACTGATTGATGGTAAAATCATAACCGCATCGTATTAACTGCGGAGTTCACTGCTGGGTTAAGGTGGGCCAAAACCTGCAGCTTTTATTGGATTTCAATAAGACTCCTTGTAGAAAATGATGGGTCTTTTCTGGGGCTGCGGACGGGGATCGGGCACGTAGGAAGGGGTTTGTTCGTGTTTGTTAAAGCTGTCAAGCCGGCCGAGGTGGACCGCCAGGGTCATCACCGTGACCAGAACTAAAACACTCTGGATCATGTGCTGTCTCACCAGGCATACAGTGAAGCTGAGTGATTCATCGACGAAGTGCCTGAGAACTCTGTTATACCTCTTCCCTGTACTTACAGCCCTTCATAACAGATAGTGCTCAACGTGAGAGCTGGCGCCCATCAATTCATAACTTGTCAGTGGATAGCGAGGTCCCACTTATCCTCTGTAATATAAACCAACAGATAATTATTCTTATTGCATGCTCCTTGGTTACCCCTTCTCACATGCGGACTGGCGAGGAATGTATTTAGTTTAGATAAGAGCTGCTTCACGAAATAGCTCAGAGAACAGCGGCTGGGGCGGCCGTTGTTTTTAATGCCGTCCGCAGGCCCAGCATGTGGTTACAATAGCGACGATGCCGCGCGATCGGCGCGGGTAATCCCTCCGCTTCCCGCTCATTTGTCAGTTGATAAGTCTCACATGTGGAGAGGAGAGAGGTTTAGGCAGAGTGCACAGGCGGGCGGAAGGTGAGAGAGTACGGTAGCGCGGCAATGGCGGTGCCGGCGGAGCCAGGCCTCATTTATCTCCACTTAAAAAGCGCGGAGCGCGGGGCACTAACGGCACCGGCGAAGCCGTGTTTATTATTGGAACGACAACGTCTCCAGATGCTGCGGGAGAAATTAAGAAAATAGATAACACGTTGCGATAACAGTCCGTAATTCCAAGGACGCTCCAATTAATATGGCATTACATCACGGTAATCGGCGCGCAGTGAACTCATTTGTTTGAGCTGAAGGCTGGCTTTGTGAGAGCCCCACACCGCCCGGCGCACGCTCAGAGGCTGGGGAAGAGAGCCGGAGGGAAGACAAGCCAGGAACCCGTCTTAGCCCGGAGAACTGGAGTTCAGCAGTGGTCTTGCAAGGACAGCTTTACCCCCTAGTGGTCTGTCACAGTAATGGTACACTCAGGGCAAATGCCAATCCACAAACTACATCCCAGCAGCAGTTGCTAATTTGTGCTGGTGTTGCAGAATGTTGTTCAACAAACCTGATTATTATTATTATTTTTAATTGTACTATCATTATTATTATTATTATTAGCTCATAGTCTCGATGTTGTAATTCTCTACAAAAGAGGTTTTGTGTGTTTGTGTTGCAGTATTTTTCTGTGTCCGTGCGACTGATTGCTTTCTAGAGGGTTGTTCTGTTATTTTGCAGATTGGCTGCTGGGCGAGTTGCATTTCTCCACCTGTATGCCAGGCCTGTGGAATGAAGGCAGGCCTGCATTTGGAGCGTGGAGCTGGACGACCACAGCTGGGTGTCGCAGTGAGTCGGAGCGTGGCTGTAATGTGAACGTAATGGCGTGTTCCCATCCCCCCCCCCCCCCGCTGCTCCGTGCCTGGGAGAGCCGAGTCGAACCCGGGCGTGATCTGCAAAGTTGGTCCCTCCTCGTGGCAGCCGGAGGCGTCGGCATCCCGCCGTGCGTTCGTTCTCGGTGGCTGCGCGGCGTGACGAGGAACGCGGCGGCGAAGTCGCGGCTCCTTCTCCTCCTCCTCCGGCTTTCGCACGGTCGGCCCGGTAACGGGTGTGCGCGTCGCTGGACGGGCGCGGTAAACCCCTCTCTCCTCTCCGCACTCGCACGCGGTGCTCCGCCACCCGGCGCTGCGTCACGAAGCCTACTTTTACTCGGGCCGCCCCGATCACCACATTTAGAGACGCGCGATAAGTCCGCGAGTTTGCCTTTCTCCCCGCGACATCTGCTAGATTAAAAGCGAGCCTCCAAGCTGCACGGCACATGTGCTTTTCCTTCATTTGAATGCGAGAAGGTTTTTTTTTTTTTCTTTTCTTTTTTTTTGACTGGAAACGCTGCTCTGAAGTGTTTCCACGCCCATGCAGACTGTCACGAGTACCCTGCATCGGTGCCAGGACGAGACGCAGCCGGCACGGCGATGCGTCATACATTAAAGAAACAATCAGACCCCGCTAATGAATTTGCTGACAGAGAAGAGAGACTACCCTCTGATTAAAGACACTTTGGGCCTCTGAAGGCTTCTTTGTGCATGCTTTTGGGTAATGAGGAATCTGCCCTTCATTAAGCTTTGCATGTGAATTTTCAGCGAGTGCGACTGCAGCGTCCAGTCGCTTTTCACAGAACAGATTAAATAAAATTATTAAATCTGATTTTATGATTCAGCAGCATGTGCATGAGAGCAGTGATTTTCAACAGTCAATGTTGCAGAACTACTGGCTCAATCAGACATTTGTAGCTGTTTATGGCTCAGATCAAGGACATGTATCTGTACATTTGCATTTGCACATATCTCATCATCCTTTGATGACACAGTTCTGGGTAAAAAATCACATCCCACAAAACTGTGTTCAAAATAAAATATTCACAATGACTTTTTATATTCATATGAAGCAAGTATTTAATATATAATTTTATTTATTTAGCTGTGGAATACACTTGGTGAGAATAATAAATGTGTTTATTCTCAACTGAAGTCACGTGATATATTTTATAAGGAATAAGAACAGAATGGCTCTGTTGACGACAGACATTTGTTAATATTGTGGGGTTTTGTTTAATAAAGCAGATTCAGTAAATGCCTCTGCATGTTCTGGGATACATTGTCTTGCTTTTGGTAATTAAATAGAGACAGTCTTGCTTCATATACTGCTTCGCCATTAACATGAATAACTGAATAAAATTAAAATGTGAGGAACATGTAGTTCCAGATGTGAGGAACTACATTGTGAGCATGATCACAATGTAGTTTCTCTGCCCAAAAATTTTGAGTGAGAGGAAAGTGTTTTAAAAGTGTTAATTTTCTCAGTTGCTCAGTTTGACTGTCGCTGTAATGTGAAGAAAATGTTGAGTGGCCTATATTCATGTTCAAAATGAGGTGCCCAGCACACTGCATGTAGACTAAGTATAGGAGGCCCTACTGGTTCATAGCCATACATGACAATATTCCGTATTATAGCTTGTGAAGTATGATTTAATATGAATAACTACACAGTTTATTCATATAGGAGATGCACTGGAAAATGTAATAACTCAAATAGGAAATAGCACATGGTGGAAGGCCATTTCCTTCTGTAAAAACCAGTGAGCCATTTCTGCCATGTTGGGGGAGAGAGAGTGTTAATGGTATAATATTGCATTCAAATGTCTCTTAATGAGAATTGATGAAACCTGGCAAACTTTGTAATTATATTTTCCTTCAGATGAGTGGACCACAGTAGCTATCCTCTCTCTGTGTGTGAGTAAATCAGATTATTGTTTGCTGCCGACATGAATGCTGACCTCCGCCCTTTCGGATGGCCTCTCCGTCTCCTCAAAAGTTCACCCAAGGGTCAGCAAGTTCCCCCGGCTCTGCTGACGCTTCTGGTGTATTGATCTGCCCTCCCCCCTTCCCCTCCCCTCCCCTGCCCGCCCAGCAGAGCGTCCATGCGCAGACCACACTCAGGAGGCCAGCCCTGGTTTTGCATGCGCTTAGCAATCAACAGCAGACCTCAAACTCAGGCTTCAACTTCCTGCTGGCCTCAACTGCGGCGTTGCAGTGATTTAGGCAAACGCGCGGCGTGCAGCAATTACAGCAGGCTTTCAAAACCATATGGAGTATCTTACTAACACAACGTCTCCTCAGTAACGGAGCACCACTATTCCTTCAGACCAGGGGTGTCAAATCGTATCCAAAATGGGCGGTGTGGGTGCAGGTTTTTGTTTCATCCCAGCACTGCTACATCTGATTGAACTAATTAACTCATCATGGTCTTCAGTCAGTCACCTCGATTAGCAGATATCATGGGCTCAAACAAAAACCTGCACCCACACCGGCCCTTTTTGGATGAGATTGGGCGCCCCTGCTTTAGACAAACCCTGGGTGTTTGCAACGTGAACGTCATGGAATATTCCGGATTCCTGCACAGCCTTGCTGCGTCTGCCGGGTCTGGAGAAGCGGGGATATCATTCACGTCCGCAGATTCATTAGGAGCGCGGGATTAAATTAGACCTCTCTTCCCCGGGTAATTGAAAGGAGCCCCGTACAGTGTAGGTAAGGAGGGCGGCAGCCGGCTCTCGCAGGCGCTTAATTGTTTGTTTTCTATCAGATTGTGTGAAGGTGTCGCTTTAAAGCGGAGATGATAATAAGAGCCGCGGCTGCCGAGATGCGCGGTGACATCATTACTCATGTGCGGCGCACATCAATCTTCATACGCCACCGACAGCATCCTGAGGTGAATGAATTTTTCATTTCTGAGTTCAGGCAGAGGTCGCCACCAAGCATATCCCCAAGATATGAGAGGAGCACAGCAGGTAAACAAAAGGACTTACAAAGACCCTCTCTCTCTCTCCCTCCCTCTCTCTGTTTCCCTCCCTATCACCACTCTATTTCTCTGTCTGTCTCTCGCTTCTCTCTGTCAATATCTCAGTCTATTTCTCTTCTTTAAAAACTGTACAGAATTACCCAGTGCCCCCAACCAAAGGTGCTTATGACCTGCTGTCAAAGCACTACACATCTCACAAGTATAAAGTGCCAGTGCATATCAACTGTGTATTTTAAAAATGCTCTGTTTCCAACACTGCTGCAGAGCACTAACAAATATCGGGCACAAGTTAGCGGAAGAGCTATAACAGTAAAGGAGGCTTGAAGTCCCATCAATGTGGGTGTGGGGTGGGCGTTGGGGTGGAGAGGGAAGGCTCGGTACATGACTACGATCAGATACTTGTACGGTAAACAGTAGCGGTCTGAGAGACCTGGTTTTATTGTGCAATCAGGACAATCATTCATGAACTGTTGATCTGTGTATTAACTTGCCGCCTCATAAAGGCTTGTGAAATTCAAGCCATTGCCTCCGACAAAAAATGCTGACACAGACAAAATGCCCCGCGCTTGTGGCCAGAGCCACATGCCATCCGTTGCTTGTCATGTGCTTGCGCTTAGGAAGGCAGGCGGTTTACCTGCCCTGCACGCTAAATCAAGCGTTGTCATCTTTACAAAGTGTCTTTAGCACAGGCATGAAAGGGATCATTAGCTCTGTGGCAGTGCAGATAGCGGAGTTGTCAGCTCCTGCTATTTACTTCCTATTATTACGGTGAGCTGTCATTGGTGGGAGTGTCAACATCATTAACATGATTGTCATTAGCACCATCTTCAACTGGGGTTGGATTATTCCAAAAAAGGCCTGTGCCTTTGTTTTACCATTAATAAATTGGCAAAATATCACCAATTCAATTGATATATTTAGCCATTTCAATTGATTAGGCTGTGATTGAAGATATTCAGAAAAATAGATGCAATGTAATGTTTGTAGAGGCTATTGTAGGTGCTATCATTATTAAGAATGCTCTGTGCATATAGGTCACCATGTTATTTATGTCTTCTCTCCTGATGTGGAATATTGCTGTTACTGGGTACATTAAGCCAATAAGTACTATTAAATACATTTCAGCATCAAACATTTACATGTGGATTGTGGTGTGCAATGCAATGTAGTCAGTGCAGTCAGTCTGCTTGAGTGGAATGTTCTGTAAGAGGCGTCTCATTTCTGGTGCTGTCTTGCAGTCGGGCAATAGAGAACCTCCTGGTGTAAGCCAATATGCGCTCGTATTTAATGAACAAGGGTAATAAACTGGGGGCTGTGTCTCCGCCCGAGGCCTTCCTACAGAGCGTATCAGAGGACAGCCTTCTGTGCTCAGCTAATCTCGCCCTGCCACCCCCCACACCAGGACACAGGCACACGCGCACACACACACTCACACACACACACACACGCGCACACACATGCACATGCACACACACCCGCACACACACTCACACACACATGCACACGCACACACACACGCACACACACTCACACACACATGCACACGCGCACACATACACACATGCACAAACACGCACACACACACACACACACACACGCACACACACGCACACACAAGCACACACACACACGCACACACACACACACACACGCACACACAAGCACACACACACACGCACACACAAGCACACACACACACGCACACACATGCACAGCACACACATACACACGCACACACACGCACACACATGCACACGCACACACATACACACATGCACAAACACGCACACACACACACACACACACACACACGCACACACACACGCACACACACACTCATGCACATGCACATGCTCACACACACACTTGCACACACACACACACACACACAAGCATATGCACACAAACTTGCACACACACGTCGTGCACACATGCACGTGCGTACACACTTGCACACACACATGCACATGCTTACACACACTTGCACACACACACTCACATGCACACAAACTTGCACACACACGTCGCACACACACATGCACATGCGTACACACTTGCACACACACATACACACACACGCACACACACACGCACTTGCATTCTCGCAGGCACACAAACACGCACGCCGGGTTCTCCAATCACAGCATTTCTCCTGTTCCTCCCTTTCTCCTCTCACTCTCTTTCTGCAGCAGTCTGCTTGGTTTAGACCGAGCAGCCACTGCAGCGCAGTCTGTCCTAACCCCAGGGAACAGTATTTACCCGCCTCTGGCTTCTGTCCTGTTGCAGGTGCAGATGGTCTGAGTCCTGGAGGAGGGGTCTCGCAGAGACTTACAGCTCCATTTTGTCCTGGTTATTTGAGGATCTGCGTTATCTGGTTGAGCAGCCCCTTCCTAAGAAAAATGACAGTCCACAAACAGTGCTGGCATGTTTGAATTATGGTTGTTTTCCACCGTTCCAGCATTTGGGCCAGTGGTGTGATGCAGTGGCCAAGAAGCCGGGCTTATGACCCATGGGGTTGTAGGTTCAATTCCCACATGGAACACAGCCGGTGTACACTGGAACAAGGTACTTAGCCTGAATTGCTTTGGAAAGGTGTGTTGTGCAAGGTGCCTGGGATAAGCAAATATAAATATAGTCTGTCTGTAACCTGTTTTCAGTCTGCAAAGTTTGTATGAGTGACATTATCATTGGCAAATCTCAGCTGTCCTCTGTATGTGGGAGAGATGACAGGACTCCTTGGTGAGAGCGTCAACATCATTATCATCACAGTCATTAGCGTTGTCTTCAACTCTGTGAACGTTTTGCCCAACAAAAAATTGCATGTAATGAAGTGCCAGCATTCTGAAATTCCAGTCTGTTTTGATGACAGTAATATCAGTTACCTCCTAAATAGCTTCAGTGAGGGGGCCATGGTTTGTAACAGAAAACCAAGAGATAGTAACGTTATCCTCTCCTTATGCATTTAGTGGGTTATGGCACTTAGGCTTTTACAATGCAAATACTGAACAGCTAGATGCATTTTAACATTGGTTGTCAAAATCTGATGCCGGTAAGCTACAGTGTTTACTGTTTTCCTCGCTACTCATTAGGAATCATATACAAATATATTGAAGCCTTTTACTAAGTCCAGGCAACAGTGGAGTACAAATGTTTTTCCTCTGCAGTGTATCACTAATGTAATGACACTGACAAAACTCAATGGCTCTCTGTATGTGTAGGAGGAAATGACTAAGCAGAGCATTGCTTGAAAGAACTGGTTTAAACCAAGTGACTTGCATGGTTTTCACACTGAGCAGGAAAACGGGGGGGGGGGGGGGGAGTGGGCGGGGTTAGTGGTTTGATGACAATTTCAGGCTCCTGATTGGAGCTCAGCCACTTGGTTGAGGTCCTGGCGTGGTGCCTTCTGGTCACAGCAGAAAAGCCATTTGAGGCCACTGGAGGGTCCCAGGCCTGGGGTGGTGGGGGGTGATGAGGCTTCCTGTCTCTCTGTGACCAGCAGCACAAATGCCTTGTGTCACAGGCTCAACCCCAGCTCTGGGAAAGATACACTAGCTGTCCCAAGAGAAAGCCTTTTTTTTGGGAGTGGATGGTGGAGGCAAGGATGGTGGAGGATTAATGGGGGAGGCTTTACTGGTGTTTTGACTGGCACACTTCAGACCCCATTCGTTTCTGAACATTCTCCCATGTCAAAACATGCTCGTGTGAGCGAGCGAGTGGGCAAGTGCCCTCAGCACATGACGTGTCACCCGCCGTCACCCACTGCAGCTCAGAGGAGGGAGGGTAGGCCCGAGGTGACAATGGAGGATTCAGAAAAACTGACCCCTGAGATGCAAGCTTCCTCGTAACAGAACCCCTCTCAAAACCCTGAGACCGTAATCTCCCCTCACCCTTCACAGTGAAGTCACTGCCCGTCCACTTTTTATCACATCATGAGTTTACAGAATTATTGGTAAATCGGAGGTGAATCCTCAAAACACCTTGGGATCATTCAGATAGCATTGATTCCCCTGCACCAGTTTGACCATAATTGTTTGTTGGTTAATATGGCTGTGTAATGAGATCTGCATTGTTTCAGATGGTCTGGAACAGCACAGTGGACTCCTCACTTACAATGCAGGCTTTCTGGAGACCTTGACATTTGCACTGAGAACGTGAACTCTGCGTGTCAGAGGAATATCTCCGCCACTGTGCCAGTGTAAAAACAAAGGACAAATGAAAAGGCGAGAGGACAGTGAGATGGGCTTTTGTTATTCCTGAGCAGGCTCTCTAATTGAGCCTAGTGGGGGATTAAAACAAACAGGACTCCTTCGCACCTTGTCATCTGTCTGTGACCCGAGTGGATGTTTTTGTAGCCAACTTCAAGGCCCCCATCCCCCCGTAGCAGCTGCAATCACTTAGCCCCTCTCGCTCGACGTCTCGGCCCGGAGCAGGGCGCTGCTTCCCACCTCGCCACGCTCCGGAGGTCCCCGCCATCCCACGAAAAGCAGGAACCGGCCGCTCCCGTGGTTTATTTTGACCTTCCTCTCATCGAGCGAGGCCCTGGAAGCGAAGGGGCGAACCGAGCGTCCAGCCTCCCGTCTCGAGAGCGCCTCCATCGAGGTAACCTCTTGTCAAATCTCCCCGTTTCTTGTTTGTTTTTTTCCCCCCTCCCCCCTGCCGAGGGAGTCGACGGTGGGCGCAGCGCCGTCCAATCGCGGGGCTCACTCCCCCCTGCCCCTCCCCCCACGTGTCTCCCCTGATTTACTGCCCATCATTAAGTCGCCGCATTCTTTCCTCGCTGCGACCCAGGTGGCTGCAGGGGCCAGAGGCGCGGGCACGGAGCTCCGCCCGCCGATCGGGAGCCCGGGCGCGGGGGGCAGCAGCTGTTGGGCCGGGCGCACGGGGGCCAGGGCGCGGACAGGGCCGTGCCAACATCCAGCTCTTAACAGGAAGCGCTTAGTACAATCCATCTCAACACCCACTGTGTTTATGAAGGATGTGCGATGCCTTATTTATAGGCCCCAGAATCCTGTTTCCTCACAGTACAGTGTCAGCACCTGCTTTCCTTCTGTGATGGGTGCAGCTACAACCGCACGATGAAACGCTGCTGAACGCCTGTGCTGCAACCAACTTTGGCACGATTTTTAAAAAAGACTGGATAATGTAAAAAGTGTATCCCCAACTTTTAAATACAGTAGAAATGCATATGCAATTTTAAAGACGGTAATCAGCTACTATCACCATTGTTATTGTTTTTATCAATCATACTAAAGGCCTTTATTACAAAAATGGTATGCAAAACACAAATATATGTTTCTTTCTAACACTAAATAACAGGGGCTCATGTTTATTTTTGTCCTGTTTCTCCAATGGGCTGTATGATAATAATGTATGCGTAAATTAATACGTTAAGTATGCGTGTTTGATTTTGTAGTGGTATGGTTTCAGCTTCACATATCTCTGTGAAAGGGTGACTTGAGTCTGTAAATCACGCACACGTTGGCCAAATACCAGACCTCTTGTTTTATAGTTTGTTTATTATTTAATGACACGACATTAAAGGAATTACTAAATAAATAAATAAAAATATTACCCAGAGATTTTTGGACTTTCATCGCCCCCTAGTGGTAACACATTGAAAGGCCTAGCTCTGAAGGCAGAGAATCATTCCAGCTATTTCTGCAGTAAAACAGACAGCTTCATAGCAGCTGCTGTCATTTCCTTTAAAAGTAACCGTGTGTGCGTGCGTGTGTGCGTGCATGTGTGCACACATGCAAACACTGTTATGCTATGTAATACTGAGTATTACATCCTAATAAAATTTTTACAAGGGCAAAAATTTTCAGCTTCCAGAAGAGACAGTTAAAATTTGTGAGTTTGCATTGGTGGACTTAACATGACTTTTTAGCACTTAATAAACTTTTACTGGCAGACTTTAATGTTTACAAGCCCACAAAACCCCCACCAATCCTTCCTGGGCCCTTCTGCTCTGACCCTAGTCAAATATAACTTGAGCAATGTTTCAGTGTTCACAAAGTTAGGAATCCCTGGATGGAGGTGCTTTTCACTTCTCCAGACAGAACTGAATCTGTACTCCTGCATGGTACTCCTGCATGAGTTTGAATTTTGATCCTTGATTTACAATTCTGTTCCCTACTGTGCCGTGATATATTTCACATCTTCTGTCAGCGGACTATCCAGGACGTCCAAAAATGGAGAATATATTCTCTTATCCAAAAATGCCAAATGTATACTCTTGTTTCCATCTGCTTTCAGTTGGTATCTCCTATATAATTTATGTAAGAAGTAACTGAACAAACAAGACTGCAAATTGCACCAGATTAAGGACTGGATATGCTTTTAAAGAGGTGGTCTAAACATCAGACCAGTGCATTTCCTGCCTGTTTGGGAGTGTGGAGAACAAAGCTCTGTTTGTGTGAGAATCTCCTGTGGATCAGCTCATTGCCACTTGTCCTGACTTTGTCCTGGTGCTCCAAATGGTCCCACTCCTCCAGAAAGCCTCCTTTTCTTACTTGCCTGTCCTCTGGGCCACCTGGACATGACATTTATTTGCCCTGCCTCATGGACACGCAGCCTGGACCCAGGGCCATTTGCTGCGTCAGGAGTATACAGCAGATGGACAGGACGAAGGTGGCAGTCAGCCCTGACCCCACCTACTGACACCACGCTGGTCAATCAGCGCTGCGCTTATTCCATCAGGAGGGACGGCTCCTGACCCCGCGCCGCGAGCAGGGGACCACCAGCGCCTCACTCCCAGCCCCGTGCCCATTGGCCGGTCTTTGCAAGTACACAGTCTGCATGTGACGTCTGTGGTCACGTACAGCACGTATGCTTGCTACGCACCAGGCTAGCCAAGCACTTGTCAACTGGCCGCTTTTTATGCGGACAGTTATATCTGGATAAATGTATGTACCAACACCACTATCATTTTCATTGATTGTTATCTATACCTATCCTTTATATGAACAGCAAAACATGTCTGTTTTCTGTACTTTACTTGCTGAAATAAATGCAGTCAGTAATCTATAAAATAATGCAGAAATATGTGGTGATGCTAAATGAGAGGATTACCCATCAATGGCTTGAATAAAGTGGGTTTTATTGTCATTTAACTGTATTCTCAGTTACATGTTTCACCACAAAAATCTTTGGCTTATTTGGTCATCAATTGTATAATCTACAGTTGCGCATTTTAAGCCTGAGGTAATATCTAAAAACAGAATAGCAGCTTTGATTTAAACCCTCTGGCTCGTTTCTGACATTTACAATGTGCGCAAAGATGAGTAAGGAGATAACCTGTAACCATCTCACAGGTATGCAAATTACTGACGCTGTGTTAAAGTTTGCTTCTGGCCAAAGCAGTAAGGTTTTGAAGGTTTGCTTCACCTGTGCTGTGTTCTTGCTTGCTGATAATGTAAATACACACGTTGTACACAAAGTAAAGTTCAGTCATAATTGGTGTAGGTGTGTGGTGGGTGGACTTTGTAGCTTGTCACCTTTAATTGAAATGAACAGGACCTTTGCCCACAGTGAGGTGTTTCAACCTTTATTACATTATCTCGTCTGTCTATGAATGGCAAAGAACGATTCCTCGTCTAACTGAGTGCCTAACTTGCGGACAAACGGTCTGGGTTTACGGGATTACGGTTTACCGGATAGGAAAACGACGTCGTGGAGCTGAGTGTAGGAGGAGTCCGCAGCTGCGCAGTGCTCGCTGCATCGTCCCTCAGTGGCGTTCGTCCCGCAGCTGTTTCCTCTGCAGCCTCAAACGTCTCAGCTTGCAACCCTGACAGAAATACTGCATCAGAAAATGAACCGAACACCATCGTCGTGCGAGTTGCTTCCTGTTGTCAGTACGCCATCAGTCCCAGGCTAAACTAGGAGGTTAATAAACATAAATTACGATAACTTTCACTGCATGCATGATTTACTGTGCCCCCAGCTACCACAAGCATTTAATTTGAATCATTTGAGTATACAGCAGGCTCTTTACACATTGATAAAGAAGATAGCACCGATCGCTATCTTTTTGTGTTGAGTTGCCCTGCGGTTACTGCCCCTTCGCTTTTGATAGGCGGGCTTTATCGTTGTTGGTCTAGGCGCGAGCCTGATCTAAAATCATGAATAACACGTTGTGTTGTTTCATAAAGATTTCACATAGAGAATGTGGGCTCCACTTTATTGGCGGAGGGCCTGAATACTGTGCGCCACCTGTGAGCCGACGTGTGCGGTACAATTTCCTATTGGACATAGCTTGTGAACATTATGTTTAAAATCACAGCGTGGGGTTCGCCTTTATGGAAGGCATTGGGAGAATAAAGTGAGCTCCCCCAGGATTATGGCTCCTCAAACTGTATAATTGGAATATCATCACTCTTGTTCAACAACCTGACACATATTTTGGCAGGATTTTCGCCACAAGAAGGAAGTTGTAAACTGGATAGCCTCCCAGTCGAGGAAGTCTCTTTTAGTCACTGGTAGTCCTGCCCTGAAAACACACAGGCCTGATTGTCACTGGGACCAGCCTGTCATTGCCTTACCAGTCAAACGCTCCACTCATATCACCTCTTTGATTATTAGGCTATATATAAAGCATTGGCTATTTCCCTTCATTTGTGGGTAAAATCATTACTTGGAGAATTAGTTAAGTTAATGCTCCAGTATACGTTTTATGAAGGAAAATGTGAATTTATTTATTTATTTATTTATTTGCCCAGTGCATTATAATGAATGATGCATTAGGGCTTGTTAATGTTGTATTTATTCCCCTCTTTTCCTGAAGAATAATCTGGTAACTCAAACCAGTCATTAAACCTTGTTATACATTCCACTCAACAGCTGGCTGAAGGCCCACAGAATCACTAATTTGCCATGGTTTTTATTGCTGTCATATAGCTTGGTTGTAAATGCCTGCCTGCCTGAACATTGTTCTCTGTTGTTTAGACCAGAAAAATTCTTAGAATGCTCTCAGGAGGAGCAGCTCACTAAAAATTTACAGCAACACAGCAACAACAACATTGACTCAAAGTGAATTGGAAGCAAATGCTTCCATCAAATAGTACTCCTTGTTTTCAATTTATTTATTTGTCTATCGCTCGTAATTACTTTTGTGCAGTGGATGATTCTGTGACATTTTTATTAAATGGCCACCTTTTGCGGCTGCAGTGTATTGCATCTGCTGTATGAGAACAGCAGTGGCACGTGTTAAAAACTTTGACTGGGTCACAGTCGGGGTGGGAAGAGCTCTGACGTGCAGAGGATTGGCTGGCCCGTCACTCAGGGCCAGCAGATCCATCATCCGTGTCAATAGCCCACCAGGGAACGCTGCCCTGTATCAAACAAAATGATGACAGGCAGCCGTAGTTCCAGCTGTTTGGGCGGCATTGGAGATTGTTAGCCATCATGTGACGTGCGTGAGGAAATCAGCCTTGATTTTACATTGTCACTCTGAGGCCAAAGCAAAAATGCATCCTCTTACTATTGTGCTAAGCGGTAATTCTTAATGTGGGCTAAGACATTGTCTGCATGTTGTATAATCTCACGCGCACACACACACACACACACACACACACACACACATATTTTGTCTGTGTGTTTCCTTACTGGATTCTTCATCATTTCCTAACAGCGAAAAACCTGAGCTGTCACACTCGGCAATACCAGTTCAAGGTTGATGTGGGTGTTGAAGTCTAAAGAATGCCGGACGGCTGTCTCTCACCCTCATTGGGACTGGCTTGCTGTGGGTGTAAAATATAGACCCTGGCAGGAAGGAAGGAGGGATGGGTGGGGGGTTTTCGGAGGGCTCTGGACTGTGGTTTCCACAGAATAAGGCTGCCACTCTCCTGTACTGTTAGCTGCAATCCCGACACCCAACACAGGCTGGGCCTCCCACTGGATTCGCACTCCGCCTCACGTGTCTTGCGGTTTTATTGCCGGTAAAATGTCTTCGCTTGCTGCCGGAGACAGCGTTAATCCCGCAAGTGCCGGTCGTTTGCTTTTGTTTCACAGTGGTGGCCGTTCACAGAATGCAAAAAGAGGGACGGGTAAAGAATCAGGGTCTATGGTGCCGCAAATCTGCTCTCTGAAACCGAACAAGAGTGATCGAATCAGGACACATAAAAACACATGCATGGATGAGTGAGAGGGCCCCCAATAAAAGCTGCTTTGTGACAACATTAGAGGATCAAAAATACAGGCTTCAACAGCTACAATACTGACTGTGGCTTCCACCCTCCCCCATATGTCACCACCCAGATCTCTACTTGTATATAGCACCATCTTGTGGCAGAATGGAGACATTTTTTTCAGTATGGCGCTGTTGGCTCCATTTAAGGACACAAAGCCCCAGGACCATTGACCTAACAGAACGGAATATTAAATAGTACAGGAACTAGTGGGGGAAAGGACCTAACTGGTGGCATTTTACGCAGCTTTCAAAATGTTACTTCCTTACTAATAACAGTGGTGTCTATGTCTTCACTCCTGTGCTGTTATAGAAACATTTTCAAAAATGAGCTAATAACATATTCTGAAGCAAAGATAGGTGAAAGCACAGGTTTAATTTTCAATAATTGTTTATATGAGGACCTATAATGAACCTCTCTGGTGATTATTTTACCCTCAGTAGAGGTTAACTTGGGATACAATTAAGGGATTTTATTTGTATCTACTCAAAGTGTGTTTGATTGTATAAGCCTTTCATTGCATGAGTACAGATAAAATGTATTTTTGGGAGAACAAACAGGTTTAAACTTGATGAAAACAGAAACAGCTTTTTAATTACAATTAGACATAAAATGCATTAAAAACATCAAACAGTTTGGTGCAACACTGTCCATGGCTAATGTGGACTGGTCATGATAGTGAAAATGAATAGAGTAGGGAGGACTGCCTCCTGGTGGCAGGGGAGAGGAACTCCCTGTGGATGCATTTATATTTTATGATGCAGGTCCCAGGCTTAAGCCATCCATAATTTAAATTGTATCAGTGTACAGTACATATTTCACAAGAAATGCAATTTCTGTCACTTCTTGAGTATTCAGTGGTCATTTCCAAATGGCCCCTTAAATTATTCAACATCAAGATATTTAAATCTGACGCTATTTATCCTGAAAGGCCAGGATCCAATTAGAATACACTGAATATATTATGTTGAAATTCAGGCATGTATTATTGTAATATTATAAAATCATAATAGGTGAAAAAAGTAAATTGATATTTCACTGATGTTGGGTCTTAGAGTGGATCATTCTGAGGCGTGCTCAGTGTAGAGTCTTGTACTGTTGATTAGGTCTTTATAAATAGCAATAATCATTGTTACAATAAAAATAAAGCAACATTATGCATATATTAACATTCAATACAAAAATTTGGCTGGTTGGAGTTTTATGTTGTGTTTATAACTTATGAAGGATTCCCAAAAACTCTATTAATTACAGTAAGTATCAGGCAATATAGGTAATACAGGTTTTGAATTACAATTTGAATTCACTAACCACTTCACAAACTGAAAAGGCCTGGATACTCCCCCATAAAGCTGTGGGTGGGAAACATATGTCTACATCCAAAATATAATATGATAAGTTTGTTTTGTCTGGTCATGGCTAGATTATTTCAGTTTCCTTTTTTGGTGAAAATGATTGTGTCAGCTATGCACTGACTTTTACCCATTTTATTAATGACAAGCAGCAGTGTCTTGAATGGACAGGCAGGGTTTTTGAGATTATGTTTTTTTCTTCCTTTGGCAAAATATACAACTCTTTACTTATGTTAAAATATGAAGACAGATACCTAATTATATATGAGTCAATATTATATAAAATAATGGTTGATAAAGAACAGTGATAACTACAGTAACAAATGTGAGCTAACATATTTCAAGCTAACAAGCTGAACATAAAGAGTATGTTACCAAATTCAGATACTGCAGACGTCAATGTGGAATAAAATCTTTGTTAGAGGTGATCTGTGGATGCATTCAAATTAATCACGTACAAAAACTTGAGCCAACATGGCATAAAAAGGGAACAGTGCATCTCTTCCAACACACGCATTTGAAACAGTTTCATTTGTAATGGGATTCTAAGACGTTTTTAGATGGGAAAGACCTGATAAATCACCGTCAGTTCTTCTCTCTTAGATTCCGGGGTGAACAGAAAATGAGATGTAATGTATGAATCATCAAGCGGCTAAAGGTAAATTTCGCCGAGAAAATCACATCCATCCTTCAAGCGGAAGCGCGAGGACACGAGTGCGCGCTGGCTGGCTGCCTAGGCACCGAGGGTTTGATGAACGCTCCGGCAGCAGCGAACATGACATGTTTTACTACATCAGGAGGCCTGGTCAAAACAACGCAAACCGCCCATTCTGCAATGAGACAGGTTGGAGACGTAGCTATGCGAGTAAGTAGGCCAACTTCTAAAACGTGCTTTCACACACACACACACACACGCACACGCACGCACGCACGCACGCACACACCCTGAACCCCCCCCTCCCCCCCTTCTTTTTTATTGCGTGATATGAACGATTGCGTCCACCGTTACAGTTTTTTTTCAACTAATGAAAATACTTGCGTCTTGGTATATTGGTATATTTCACAGACTGAAACAAATAATTACAAGCAGGTTTCGCGGTGATATGTTAAAGATGTTATTGAACTTTTCTCTGGAATGTTCTAGTTTTTGTAAAAATAAATAAATAAATAAATAAAAATAAATAAAAAAAGGCTGGTAGTATGGACATTGATTAAGGACTAGCTTGATTTAAGTGCGCTTTTAAGTTGGACAAAGTCAAACTGGCTTTCACAAACATGACTTAAAATAGTCCTTGATTTACCATAGGCTCAATTTAACAAATCAGGTTTGTAGAGAATGATTATCTCTACTTGATGACTAAATGGGGGCTTAAATTAAGCATCAGGCAGGTTTACCTTCGGATTAATGTTGTTGGCCAATGGCGGTGTAGCAGAATGTGTTATGGCCGCGATGTCCATTTAGCACCATTAGAGGCCAAGAGTGTAAATGCAGATTATTCCAGGAATGTAATTAATTCAAGCGAATAAAATGCTTTTAATAGGCGCATTCACATCCAAAATTTACACTTGTTGAAAAATAATGATTCGTTTCAATTTTATGTTTGTTTAAAAACATAAAATGCTGTCTAATATACACTGTGATTAGATGTTTTTTATGCCTCACCCCAGTTCCACTGAAACAACAGAAAACAAGTCAATATCTAAATCCATTTAATAAACTTTCCATTCCCGAGTCTTGTTAGTTTTTGATTATCTTAGTCATGGAATCAATAGTCTAGAGGTAACTCAACCAAATTTAAGCCATGTTCATGAAAACCACTTAAATGTTTTTGCCTAGCTATCCCAGATAAAAGGCATACTCCTGACTTAATTTAACTCCTAAAAACTCCTGAAAAGTGTCAATGTTTAGAAAGAAAACTAGATGAAATTGTTACTTTGCTAAGAAGTAACAATTTTTCTAAGCTTTATATACTGCAGATTCATTATTATTGAATGTTGTGCCAGCACTTCAAGGTATGCAAGATGGTGGTCCATGCAGCCTGAGTCTAAAAACAGGCTTTATCTCTAGAGCCAGTGTAGTTATTTATTTCACCCAAAATTAATGGCGGTTTTGTCATGGCAGCAAAACCTTTGTGAATTCCGCCTGTAAACAGCCAAAAAACAAACATTAGTCTGCTTATAATTCCTTTCATGTCTCAGACGTTCTGCTGTCTTGTTGATTTCCAAAGGCTCTCTTATTTGGATTGAACCATAAACAACAAATAAAAGCTCATCCCGTTTATGTTAAGGCACTAATTGGAACAATAAATAGAAAAGCATTCTCAGAGAAGCTCTATAAACACTCTAGGAGCCACACATAAAACTGGGAATCGGGTGAGTTAGTGTCTGCTTGGAGCAAAATGAGAGGGAGAGAGAGCCGGCCATCATTGTAATCTCCGCGCAACATTAAGAGAAGCAGTGCCTCTTTTTTTGTTCTTTTTTTTTTTGTTTTGTTTTTTTAACCATTCATAGTTTTTCAGCCTGAGGCTGGGGTTAATTTCGTCTACATCGAAGGCAGCAGCGTCCCTGCCATTCTCCCTGTGAGAAGGCTGAGCAGATCCAGTCACTTTTTCCCTGCTGAGTTTATGATGCCTCTGTGGAGTTTTCATTTGAATAACTTTTATTATTACAAAACATGGCTATGGGGAATGCTATTGAAAACAGAACTTGTCCTCTTGGCACAGGAGTGTGTGTGTGTGTGTGTGTGTGTGTGTGTGTGTGTATATATATATATATATATATATATGCCATTTAATTTTAAAATCAAATACAGTTTCCTCACCCATTGAAAGGACTGAAACCCATGGAAGGGAATCAAATCCTGAACTTGCCAGGAGTCCCTAAGGGTGATTCATGATTGACCACATCTCCACCCAAAGACAGAGGGTTTCAATCAACAGGGTATTACAGTGTGATATAGGCTAGTAAATCCTGCAGTCTGCCTGCGTCGGTTGCATAAGGTGGACTGCTGAGAGGGAGGAAGTGCTGGCTGGCTTTGACACCATTAAGAGGGCATGGGTGCTACTCTCTGCCCTCTCAGGTTGATGGAGGGTTTTGCCATTGTGATCTGACACTTTCCAAATTTCAGAATAAAAAAAAATAAAAAAGCGATATAAACGGTTATGAAGAAATTAAAAAACATATGGTGTGCCTTTTACAAATGTGTGACTGGCCCGGGGTCCAGCACAGCATACGTTCTGCATGAACGCACCTGGCTGCACACAGCAGCTGATGGGAGCGGGGGCAGGCAGCGCTCTGTGTAATGTTTCAATGGCCGGCTGAAAAATGGAGCCTTCTGCAGTAGAAGCAGAGATAATGTGACACTGCCATTTGTTTAGCTCAGGTGAACGCAGCCAGACTGCGGGTCTTGGCTCGGTGCGGACATTTTTCCACGCCTGCTTATATGAGAGACGCATTCAGCGCTTCCCAACGCAGAGAGAGCGCCAGCGAGGAGCTCTGGAAGTGTGAGCGATGTCGAGCACTTGGCCTAAATTAATGCACATTAATAATGAAGTAGGGGAGGCCAAAAGAGCGGGATTCAAAGTCAAAATAATTCCCTTCTGTGTGTTAGCAACCACAAAACAAAAACACTGCTTGTTGCTCGGGTTACTTAGGGCTAAATGTTCCTATTAAGGCCACTTTCATTTCTGGATTTGAATTTAGAAAAAAATCAATCATGCGCTCATACCTCCTGGCAGGCATTTTGAGAGTTGTGCAAAAGCTGCTCAGAAGGGGGCCTTCAGAAGAGGAACATTTTCAAATAATGTCTGTGTTTGCATTAGTAAGTGTTGGTTTTTGCATGTGATAATAAGAGATCGGTATATGATCATGCATGAAACAAATGTTGTCTTTTATCAGGTAATAAGATGTGTTTTCTGAGTTACGTCATGTCACAATAAAAACACTAGTGGCAGGGATTGTAGTGTGCTGCAACAGCATAACACGTGTTTAATTTAGTATTTACGCAGTGCAACATACCAGTTTCAAAGTTAAATTAATGTTAAATGTTTATACAAACATGCATATTTTGGGAAAATATAGCATTTATCTCAGGTGGACATAATTGGTATAATTCCATAAAAAGCACTGCACCCATATAGAATGTAAATAAACAAAATAAATATCTATAAAAATAATCCATACTCACCTTGCATAGTGCTGTAGTCTGCTTTTTTAAAATTCATATTTCAAGCAATTGATTTCTAAATATCATTTAACCATAAAACATAGTTGTTCCAATAAATACCACTATGCTCCAAAGTCTAGTTTATATGAATGCATTGAAATACATGGTAGGGTATGTTTTGATTTCAAAAGCATACAGTTAACATATAATCAGTGAACTAAATTAATAAAGACAAGTAAACACTATAAACTATAAACGCAAGTGTTTTTTCAGATATCTGATGCCTAAAAGACAAGGCATAAGTAGAAACTGAACATAGTGGATGGGACAGGAAATGATGGGGTCATGAATAGTTTGTAAAAATGCACAATATAAGTGCTAAACTATTTTAAGTGCTAGTCACAGTAAGTTATGTTATTACAGTTCATACTGTATAATGGGCACTGTTTTTAATCAGCCTTTAATCCAGTTTTTAATCTGACAAATGACAATGTTTGAGAAATCTGTATAATATACAAATATCAAGCCATAAATTGCTTAATTTCACATTAAAAATCAGTCTTTACAAAAGTGAATGTCTGAAAACAACTTTTTGGCACAATTTTCAAAATTTCCAGCATGGGCTTTGGCTGGACCATTCCGGAATACTGACCTTCTTGTTTTGAAACCATTCCTTTGGAGTTTTGCCCTGTGCTCCTGTCGGAACATGAATCTTCACCCTAAATGGAGATCTCTTGCGTACTGAAACCGGTTCTTTTCAAGGTTTTGCCTGTATTTGGCTCTGTTCAACCTACCCTTCATGGCAAGCTCCCCAGGCCCTCCTGCTGAAAATCAACCCCATAGCATGATGCTGCCACCTCCATGCTTGACTGCAGAGATGGGTGATGGGCTATTTGTTGCTTGCGCCAAATGCAGTGCTTTTCTTTTAGGCCAAAGAGCTCAGTCTTCTTTCAGGAGGTTTCAGAGTCTGTAACATAGCTTCTGGAAAACTCCAGGTCTGACTTAATGTTGGCTTCTGACTTGACTTCTCCCAAAAGCTGTGTAGAAGAGGCCAAATCTGTGGAGATTGAGAGCTGAAGAGATTGTAGATCTCTGGATAGTTTCTCCCTTTCTGCCCATGAGCTCTGTAATTCTGTCAGTACTGCAGGCCTTTTGCTCTATTTCCTTTCTCATCTGCTTTCTCAATTTGGTAGGATGGCTTCATCTTGATAGAGTCTGGGTTGTGCTATATTTTTCCCATTTAGTTACAATGGACTTAACGGTTCCCCAAGGAAGGCTCAAAGCTTTTTTATAACCTTCTCCAGCTTTTTGCCTCCTAACAACTTCATCTCCCTTGGTCTTCCTGACAGCGTGACTAATCTGATCTGTTGTTTTTAAAGTTTAAAACAGCGGATCAAAAAAATGGAGAAAGTGATAAAAAGATTGCCAAAGCTTGGATTCAATATCAGCATACACCTGAATGTATTTTGTGTGATCTCTCAGGAAAACGGAATACACCTGGCCCAATGTAGGCTGTTACAAAGCAGGCTAATGTCTGTCAATTACGTCATTTTCAGATTTTAATTTTTAATATAATTTTAAAGACAACAAATACTTATTTTCATTTAGACATAATATATACCTGTATATTGAGCCAAAATAAATAATGGCTATGAAAACTTTCTGAAGGCCCTTTATATTTGATATTTACAATAGTCTCTACAAATTAAATAAATTGTAAAAATAATAATAAGTGCACTGACATAAATTATAAAAAATTCTATCCATAATTTATAAACTGGGCTTATTAGTAGCGCCTATGGGCTTAATTGGTGCAAGCTGGGTTCCTATTAAGCCCAGCCCAGAGTTTTCACATATTTCATTATATTTCTTCCTCCCAGATGTTAAAAAGTCTATAAATCTATTCATAAAACCTCAAGTGAGATATTAAACCTTCATTTTTATTCAGGTTTGTCAGAAAAATATAACAATATATTTTCAAAATGTCTAAACTTTGACTTGGGTGGGCTTGAAAAGTATACTTACCCTACTTTATTAAATCCCTGATGGTCTTAGCTCTATGAGGATTTTTCTCTGTTCTTTGTTTACTGTCCTCAACTGAGTGGTTTATCTTATTTGTGTTTCCCAAAATGGTGTGACCAATCACATTTGCTGCTTTGCCTTATCTCAGCGCCCTCCATCATGTCCTCCGAAGCTGGCAGCCAGTGTTTCCTTTCCCTCTCCGGTCCGCGAGCCGAGCTGCGCAGCCTCTGCGCTGGGCGACTGCGCTCTCTTCGCAGCTGGCGCTAGCGTCCGCGCAGATCGAAAGCCGGGTCTGCAAGCCGATTGGTTGAGGAGACGGGGCGAGCCACCAGGGAGGCTTCAGCTGAGAGTGTTTCCAATGAGCCTGAGCACATTTAAATGGATTGGCAGGGTTCCCCAAAGCTCTCCCTAATGCCCCGGCGGTGAGGGGAAAATCAGAGCCCCAGTCTCTCTTCCAAAGTGTTGAAACATAATTATCGTCTGTCTTGATAGCTTTGTTTAGTGATCCTTGTGGAATCCATGTAGCCAATGTTATTTCTTATCCTTTGAATTGCTTTCTATTACATGCACGGCATAAAATATAAAAAACGCTATCTATATCGGCAGCTTGTATGGACCTCTTTGAATAATGGACTGTTTGTTAAAACATGTTCAATACCACATAATGAATAACTGGTCCAGTTGTGGGGACAACCTATTGATTCAGACATAGGTCTATAAAGAAAGAACAGAGGTATGCAGCATTACCTTTTTAATTGTATGGTAGCTAAAGTGATGTTCTTCATTGCTGACGTATAAAACAGCTCTGCACTGCATGTGTAGGAGTACAGATATAACTCATATTCATTAAGTTTTTCCATGCCAGTTATAAAATGTTCACATTTAAAGGAACTGCCTAAATCACAATAGTTTTTATTTGAGGTCTCCAAAGAAAAATATCCTCAGCTTATAGTTCAAAACATATTGCAGTTGCAGTTAATGTGCAAATAGAAAGAAATATCAAAACAATATCTACAAAATGTATAAACGGGAAATATTTTGTTAAAAAGAAGGTTGATTTATTGCTGTAGCTTGGATTCAGGACCAAATCAGTTCTGTTTTTAGACTTTTGTGTCCCATGACTAGAATATGAGATGCCAGGCAGATGAGTCATGAAGTCCTAACTTAAAATAAATAGCTAAAATTTAAAAGGAATGCAACAAAATATTCAGTGTTAATTTGACTTTAACAGAGATTATATGAAACTGATGGGGATAAAATGTGTTCTATCAGAATTAATTTAACTCCAAACATTTTCCTGAGTGTACTATATCATTCAGTGAGGTTTCTGTATAACTTGCCACATAGGAATACCAACCATGTGGAAAGGTGACTAAAGTTTTTATGTGAATATACGACTGTGGAGAAAAAAAAATCCAAGGCCTGTGGATACACTGTACTTGGAAACAACAGCACAGACTGAGTACCAGGGAGCTGCATGGATGTTTTTATAATTCCCCAAACCCCCTCTGTATCCGTGAAGCTGAAGAGGGGTGTGTGGAGGGTCACAGATTTACTGTGATCTTCTGTTGAGTTAAAGAGTACTGTAGTGTGCTGCAGCCATCTGTGCCTGCCGAGCAGAGCTGCGCTTGCATGCAGCGGTGCATTCCACAGGCGCAGCAGCGGGAGCCGCGCAGCAGGGCGCCTCCGAAGTGCCCCCCCCCCCCCCCCCCGCCCGCTCTCATTAAACCCGTCTTTATTACAGCCCCTTTATCCTTCCAAATGGAAAAAAAAAATGAAGAAAGGGGGCTGGTTCTGCATAAGCGTTATTTAAGCCAGCGGATATGGGTCCGCTGGCAGCATAAATAGTGTAAGCTGTGTTTTACTGACACGCTGCAGAATTATGGCGCCACGTTTGGAGGAAGATAACAGAGACATAAATAAGTTTGGTTTTAAATGTTGGCTAATTGCAGAGCCGTTCTTTGCTTTCCAGCACTCTGCTGGTGTGTGATTCATTTATTCTGTGCTTCTGAATGGTTAAGGAGAAGCTATTCTGCCACACCCCATGTGCAAGGTCATGTGACACTCGGGAAGAAGAGCTATAGCGGTGGCGGCATCCAAGTGCTAATCCATTCAGATTATATTCAACGGCATAAACGTGTCTAAATTGATACCGTTTTATCAAATGTACTGTCCACATTAACGTTTATCCAGTGTCATTTATGGCAGTGATGTAGTGCCTGCAAAAGAGCACAATGAACCTCCAGGCCAATAAATGAAAAATGCATTATAGTAGTGATGCAATCCAAAATGTTTGTCTGATGTAAATACTTATATACTTGTATGAATATTTCAAATATTCATATAAATATAATACAAATACTAATATGAATATTTTCAAATAACTGGTATGTGTTTTTAAAAGAAGTCAAGCATTTTGTACTACTGGATATGGTTGTATTAGTTTTGTGCCAAAATAGATATTTTCATGTGCCACACACATTAGACAAATTCAAGAATTCCAACGGCTATACAAAAACAGCACAAATTAATCTTCAAAGTATAGTGAATGCTGTGATAAATGGGAAATTCAAGTTTTTTATTTCTCCTCTTGTTAAGTCTGTAACCAAATTCTCTTAAAACCTGCAGGAAGCCATTTTTCTCTAGAAAGATATTATGACTGTCCAATGTACATGGCAAGCCAAAATTTTCACTGCTTGGGCTCCCATAGCCTCAGCCGAAATGCAGCCAATTGCATGCCGCATGTGAGATGAAATAGCGATGACATCATTTCCTTCAATGCCCTGGAGGCTGCCTTCACTCTCTCATTCCCCAGTGCACCACTCCATCTGCTCAGAGATGCAGCCATTCTCCGTAGTTGTCGCACGTGAATGCAAAAGACAGCCGAATTCTTGTATACCACCAGCAATGCAGCTACTGTCAGTTCAGTATGAAAAAGGACATTTTGAGGTCATTAGAATAGCTGTTCTGCATCATATATCATAATATGCTACACTATACTGTAATTTTTGAGCAGTGCACAGTATCCCACTGTACAGGCCATCACTTACTCTAAAAATAAGTACATTTATTGCATAATGATGTAATGTCAGTAATAATGTTCATTATGAGGAACTACTGGAGTAAGCAGAAACAGCGTGATCACTGTGTGTTTCCAGAGAAGGAGCTGGAAAGCAATGAATCTAAATAGCAGGCACCTTGAGTATTAGGCCTGGCTTACGCTCATCCCCGCAGGAAATTAATTGCCCTTTGTTTAACATTACAAATTACAGACAGAACACAGCGGAAAGAGCTTTGAGCCACAGCACGGTGCAACAGACAGGTTTAAGGGCAAACAACTCTCCCACCCCCCTGCCGTACAGAGCCGTGCTGAGCCCATAATGATCACACGCAACTGGGTGAAATTTCATCATGAGCTTTCCACTGCACAGTGTTGTACCCAGTCAATAAATATGTTGTTAAAAACTTGCAAGCGTGCAGTTATTTATTTTTGTTTTTGTTTAGCTCATTGTTTTCGATTATAGTGCTGCTGTAAACTGTATCTCTGCTATTTCCTGGTTTTAATAATGTGCTGTAAGAATGGTATGTATTGGAACGGAGTCACTCTCATTCCCTGGCAGGTAACAGTTGTATCGAGGTGTATTCGGATCAATAAATGACTAAATGAATAAATATTATTCTCTGTTTCATCTGTCACTTACACTGAGCCTACTCAGGAAATCATAACACGCATGAGCTGTAAACTGTCCCACCTTTCTGAATGATTTTGACTGGTGCTGAAATCTCCCTGAGAGCAGTGATGACTGCATTAGCAGGGCTATGAAGTGTCTGAGCTCTATGTGTGATACCTTCTCAGTTTCATCAAACCCCGCTACAGCTTTGATACAGGGGATGTTTGCTCTCGGAGTCAAAGGCCGGGCTTCACGACGGCGTATGTACTCTTCCGAACATGGAGACCGTCTGCTCATTGAGTAATGAAGTGCTGGAGTCCAGTAACGAGTGCCTATTTACAGGGAGTGCTTGTTTCACATGAATCGGACCCAGTATGTGGCTACATAAATATGTACTTGGCCCTGCATGCAATGATTGCCAAGCCCCCTTCTCTCTCTCTCTCTCTCTCTCTCTCTCTTTCTCCTTTTTTTCAGGAAATGGGAGCCAAATTCCTGTGGAATGAATGAAGAGGAAATCTCGGAGGGGCAGCCCACCGCAGTGCCCCGCAGAAGCAGAACGGGGGAAAAAGCTGGCCTTTTCCTCCGCCGTGGAGCCACGCCAGAGCTCGGTAGGTGAGAATGATGGAATAATAATGCACTTCCTGTGTGTTCTTTTCATTAGCAGCATGTTTTTCTGCCGTTTTTTTGGCCATGCTGCTGAGAGAAGCGGGGAGACCCTTATTCCTGAGGTGGACAAATTAGTCTTCCCCCTTTGGGAGATGCAGCTGCATAAATAATTGGGGAGGTGGGGGGAATACAGCGATTTCCTGTGCCCCCATTTGTGGAAATAATAATTAACCGCAACATGTTCGCAAAGCTGGGAGTAATATTTGGTCCTTTTAGAAAAAAAAAATTGAACACTCCATAAGGAGTGTACTGAGACCTCTCATTTCCTATTGCAATTTGACATAAGCCATATATTCCATTTCAAAGTTCAGAAGGGAAGCCCTGTTCGCAGGGCCTGGTGGTTTTGAAGCACGACCCCAATATGTCACTCGTGTAACCCTATCAATCGGGCCTTGTTTAAAATATATTACGGTGCTGGCAGACAGTGTGTGTAAAATGTTATCAGTAATTCGTATTAGCCCTTAACCCAACTAATCCCCTCATTAGCTCTACCTGCAAACACCTTCCGTCTCATGTGACCTATTTTCCCAATTAGTAAAGCCATTAGTCCGAGGATTTAATTTACCTGGACATGTTTGCCTTTCGGGCTCCAAAATATATCACACGTTGTGTGCACTTCAGCGATGCTCCTTAACTCAGGGCGTTCTCTCGTGTTTGGCTGTAGCCTCACTGGTGCCGGACGCAGGCCGGTATGAATCACTTATTCCCAGGTGAAATACACTTGAGTAATGAAGCTGCTCTGTAAATCTTGGCATCTCCTCCACCAACGCAGCATACATAATGTTTCCAACGGAGAAAAATGGGCGAGGCCGGCTCATATATTTGTCACTCCTCTCCGTCTGAGAGCGGTCGGACCGTCAGATTCATGCCATGCGCTCCCATTAATGGATAAAACATCTCTACCCCCATGACAGCATTGCTTTTGAAGAGGCCGTGTCTGAGGTGGCATGCAGTGTACTGCTCATCAGAAGGTAAACTGAAAGTGTATGCCTTCAATGGGAGTAAACGAACGCAAAGCTTTTTCAGTCTGTGGATACAGTGGGTCTCTTAGTCCAGTAAAGGTGAATAATAATAACACCTGACGGTGCTGGATCACTGCAGCATTAGGTGCAATTTGGGGGAAAAGGAGTCGCTGCTGATGCTTTATTCTGATTCAGTTTGTTGTGGTGATGGAAAAGTGAGTCTCCCTTAACCCTAAAGTGAGTGGAGCCGTCATGAGTTATCTGCGACTCTGAACCGATCGCACTGCTGTGCTGATTAGATTAAATGATTGATCGATCTTATGATTGGTTCAGTTAATGATTGACAGTACATGGTACCTCTGCCCTTCATAGCATTGATAAGGCCCATCACTCATCTGCAGCAGGTTTTATAGCATGCTGAATGGAAATCAGAGGTCATTATGTCAGTGTGTATGTATATAAACAATTCCAGTTTAAATGAGAGGACAGGTCTGGGGTATTGTATAAAATAACATGCCCCACTACAGTACAGTTCCAGTATCAATTTCATGTGACTTTTATAAGTCCATAGAGGATGTATTGATCAAATTGTGGATGTGGATTCGTACATTTTTAGTAGCAAAGGCTGTCAAGAATGTCCAGTAAATTAAATTTATATGTGACTAAATTGTTTGTTCCTCCCGGTGGAGAGAAATTCCTGTGAAGGAGGATGAAGTAAAATAATATTAATTTTGACCGTTTTCAGGCCATTTTCAGCATGTTTAAAGGCAAGTCCTTTTTAATCTGGAATGAGGCACATACTCATGCACCCATGTACCGAGGCCTATTGCAAGTAATTTTATTCACAATAAAATATTTGTTTTTCCATGAGAGAAAAATTGGAACAACTGCATGTATAATTGGTAAGGTAGATGCAAGGCAATCATTTTGAATAAAGAGGCTCCCAGCTTGTTAATAGTGTATGGAGGATAACTGGAATGACAGAACTTCCAAGGTCAATATATTACTTTGCACCATAATCATCAAAGCACCATCCATCTTCCTCTGCTAACAAGAACGACAGTTTAATTACATTTGATAATGCATTCACCCGCTCATAGTGAAGTGATAAACAAGAAATTTCCATTGAAGTCATATACAATAGTCATCTATGTCTGGCAGACTGAATTGAATGCTCTCGGAATATTGCAGTTTGCCTACTATGTCCTCAACAACTACAAATATTAAATTTATATTTCAAAAACACATAAAAGCCATCGAAGCTGTAAAAAAGTCAGCTTTAGGAATACTGGGTTTTGGTTTTAATGATTTTCTTACTCTTGAAAGGCAATTAACTTATGGAAGTAATTTGTGCCAAAGTCCTTATTTACAAACCTGATCAAGTAAATCTTCTTATGAAATTTCTCATTCAAGTTAGACGTAGAAAGAAATGAGACTGACTCCATTCTAGCTGAGAAAAACACAATTGTTCATTTTTTTCCAATCTGCTGATTAAATTGCCACTGGTCACAGTACTTTCCCACCTTCACTGTGAATAATCAATAAATTACTGAAGGTAAAAAATTGATTCACGGGATCATTGCCTTCTCATGGATAAATAGCCTGTTACAGTACTTCACAAACATAGAAATATTTGCTTACATCTCATTCCTTCCTTCAGCTGTTAATGAAGACCATCTGCTTTAACACTGTTAGAGCCTTCCTTCTCTTCTACCAGGCGTTTGGGTACATGCATACAGGACACATTATTGATGTATGTTCTCCTTGAGAATGTATACTATATATACATTCGTCCCACTATCCACTACTTGTTAAATGTTTGGTTAAACTTTTGTTGAGGACTGAAATTGTCTTCACGCAGACCGTTAAGTGAATATTGGTTTGGAAGGCAGCAGTGTTACTAGCAGCGGAAGGGTTTCCAGATGGTTCCCTGGGACAAGTGACAGTTCTTAAATACACTTCAGAGGCGTGCGGTTCTAGAACACTCTGCCAAATCCAGTCCAGTGCACGCAATCACAGAAGGAGAGGCAGGGAGTGCCAGCAGAAAGTTAAAAACAGATGAAATTTAGAATTCGGCTCCTCTTTCCCATTGTTCAGCTCCAGTTGTGATCTTTGTGAGCTTTGATCAGTATCGGATATGCACGTGGAAAGCACCAGACGAAGTATCTCTCCTTTGGGATATAGTGTGGATTGAGTCATTACGGTGGAGTTTTAACAATTCACCAGTGTGAGTTAGACATATTGGAGGACGAAGAGGAACAATGCATCCAGTTAAGAATGTTTTACTGAACTGCCCTGAAAACAATATAACCAGAATATAACTAGCCACTAGAGACATGAAAAATATGTAACTGTTTCAGAAAAAGAAGGAGCTTTGGTGTGTGGGGATTTCCATAACTTTTAATGTACAGTACAGTGAGCTACCTAAACAAGTAACAATCTGGCAACCTGGGACTGAAGATAAAAATTTGCAGTTTATCCTTAATGTGCTAAACTTAAATGTTTTTTGCTCCAAATATACACGGCCAAAACATGCTGAATAAATAAATCACTGTGCTTGGTGAATGGTGGGCTGCTTTTATTTTCCTCTTGAATTTTTATATGTAGTTAGAATCACAGTGTGTCACAGACCTACATTTTGGTATTGGAGTTAAGATATTTACATGCCTTTGCTGCGGCATACTCCACGTGTCATTCTCAGCTTTGCTTTTATCCCTTCCTGCCCTTTTTAACTGCTCTGCCAGTCGGAGCCGGTGTCATGTCCTCTCAGCCCGGAGGACCACGGCAGCCCACGCCAGCGCACTGCTGCTCCTGTAATGGAGAGGGCCTTGTCCCCCACCCCCGCGAGTCGGTGCTAACACCGTGCAGCCTGTACGTCCTTACAAATGCGGCAGGACGCTAGCCTGGCGGGCGACCGGCAGTCTGCAGGAGAGGTAATTGGGCCGGTGGTGTCTGGTAGGAGCCGCTGTTAGAGGCAGCGGGGCCCGGCCTCGGCTCCTCGCTAATCAGACTATTCCTTCCCAGAACTGCGGGAGGCAGGCAGCGGCAGAGAGAGTGCAGATGCAAAATTATATTTTCTCTCCCGCTCGGGGGTCTCCCTCCGGCAACACCAGACTGTACTGAGGTTTCTGGGAAAGGAGCAGGGCATATTGTATGAGGGGCTGGATCGTGATTAATATAGGAATCCGGTTTCGACCACTTCATCTTCACCGTGATGCGATTATTCTGGTACTAATGAACGTCATATGGTGCGCTCATTGCTATGTGCAGTATTTACTGTGTTTTATGTGTGTGTCAGTACTATTCTACAGCTACAATCCAGCTCAGTACCCATCAGACTGCAGCAGAGCCCAGCAAGTATAAAACACGGAATTGAAACTGATTACAATCCCAAACTCCGTGGGTTTTATCCCACATTCTGCGTCCCGTATCTGCTTTGTGACCGAGTGTATTTGGATGCCACATTAAGCTGTTCATCACATGAGACTGTCTGGCATTTCCATAGAAAATATCACAGTCTGAAACAGGGAGATATTCAGTAGCTGCTATAATCGCAGCATTCAAAGTCAGATTTTCAGGTGTGCACTCCTCCACATCCGCTGCACTGTTCAGGCGGGTTTGCTGCATGTTTGTGTGTTTGCACAGAGCAGACCCGCTCAGTGTTAGAGCTGGGATGCATGCTCAGGGCTCCCCAGGCCGTCCGACAGACGGGCTCTTCACGTTCGGGCTCCTGCACTTCGTCCTCCGCAGTGCAGCTGAAGCAGATGGCTTGCGCATCACAGATAATGCGTTCAGTCCCATGTTATTCCATTATGGGAATTTGAAGAGGACCTGGTGTACGTACACGGAAAGCTAAAGCCATTTTTGAGAAATCTGTCATTGTGTGTGTGTGTGTGTGTGTTTGTGTGTGTGTGTACGTGTGTACGTGTGAGTGTGTGTGTGTGTGTGTGTGAGATTTTAAAATATTTATACGATGTCCTTCAGTGCATGAATGTGCAGGTAATATTTTTATATGTACCGCACTGAAATGCTTTTATTACTTGTTTTCCACACTCCTTTTACTCCATAGACTTTCTTCTCTGCAGTGCTGGACTCATTCCTTAATTACACGAATGATAAAGATGACTGCAATCCACATGACTTGTTTGAAGTTCCAGCTGGCTGTATAATGTTTTCAGGTTGCCAGTTCATCCCACAGTAGGACAAGTCAGTTTTTGAATACAAAAAATGATGCTTGTTGCAACTTGTGTGGCTTATGAGCTTCGTAATGATAAATTGATTAATCATGTTTCAGATGGAACACATACAGATGGAAGAATACAGGGGCCAGTATGCTGGCAATAACAGAGGAGGAAAAGCTTTAGTCAGATCATCAACATGAGACATCTCACTATGAATAATCTATAATCTCTGAACCAATTTTATAACTGAATGAACCAATTAATTGCATGCAGACACAGCACACTACCTGAGGGTAATGAATCTCCCTTCAGCAATTCCTCAATGAAACACCAGGAAAAGAGCTTTGTAATTTACACAGACTTCTATTGGTTTGGTATCGAGTTAAATTTATAATTCTACATACCATTCTTTTTGAGGCAAAGATACAGATAATTTTCTGACAGATGATTATGCTATTCCTAATAGTAATCACCTCCATGATATTTTATTGCTTTTTCATTTCCGGCATAATCCCGCTTAAAAGCTCACATTCTTTTCTCTCTCAGGAGTTTGCGCTGGTGTAGCCCTTACCTTCTCCAGTGGTTTCATTAAGCCAGGACTTTGCCAGAATGAAGATAAGTTGATATGCAGCTAGTGTTGCTCATATAATATGTCACAGCGATTGCTGCTGGTCGTGTAATGAGATTTTAAGCTTGTACTGGTCTCATAATCTAGATAACAAAATATGAGTGATGTGCAGAGAATTTTACTGTTATCTTACTGTTTTTTACTTTTATCATTGTCTCTATTTGTGAAAGTGTAGATCGGGTGAAACTTGATTTATCAGGATCCTGTATTTAGATATTTTGGACCTGTCATTATGAGTTTTGCCAGCATCAGACGGGAGTGCAGATCCCAAGCCTTGATAATACATTTCCAAGCAGACTAATAAAATACACATTTGACCATAGTTTAGTTTGATCCTGTTTGATTCATTTGTATCTAACTGTAGCTCTGTAGCTGCAGCTCCATGCAAGCTTTTCTTTGCTCATTTCTTCAGCATTTTCTAAATAGTGTAATGGAATGATAATTTATTTTGAAGATGGAATTGAGTCGGGGAGTTTGTGGGGCTTTCTGTGTGGCAGTCCGGATAGATGAGACTGAGCCTACAGCTGTGCTCATTGGCCTGAGACTTCATTTGCTGCACCCAGATACTGTATTAATGAACAATTATTTATCACAAATCCACACCATTTACCGCACGACAGCCTTCGCCATTCGGATCCAAATGTTAATGTATTCATGACATTGTATCATTCCATATGAATACATCTGAATTATGAAGGATTCTAATTTCCACTGTGATATACAATCCGAAATGCACATTTTATCCAGCTATCGTCAGTATCCTCTGTCTGTTTAGGAGAGCGTGAACTAGCAGGATTCCTTTTCACTCTGCAGTCCCCCAGCTGAGGTGCACAGTATTATTAATGTGCTGCTCTGCACAGGTAGACCATGGGGGACCAATTGAGCAGAGGCGTCATTATTGGGCAATGAAGTGCGGGAAACCTTGCAGACTGAAACCTTCCCTACCATGACAATTCTATGGCCAATTATGCTTATGTCCTACGGGACTCTCATCCACAGTTAGCATGGGCACACTGCAGGACCTTGGGCTGTGTCACTGCACTGAGGGCTAGAGTTCAAGCTTTATAAGCTACCTGGGTGCCCCAACTGTTAGAGCACTTGAGCACTTGAGCACTCCATGAGTGTCCATGCATTACTGTGCATCTCATTAGAATAGACATTCAAGTATGAAATTCAAATGGCAGCTATTTGAAGTACCTCACTTGCTAATTTATAGGTTATAAAACAAAAATCAATGTAGCAAATGTTATCCATTTGTGCACCTAGGCATTTACTGAAGCCGTTCAGGTGCTGAGGACCTGGCACGAAGGTACCGCACTGTTGGGCCACTTGGGAGCTGAATCTGCAAACTTTTAGATACAAGCCAAGTTCTCTAGGGTTGCCTGCATGTGTGCTCGTTAAATATTTGTGGTCATTTTTTAATTAAAAAGTTAACATTTTTGTTCTACATTTTACTGTGTTTTGAGTGTCTGAACCGGACTACATTTACCGTAATGCTACATTTCTGTCCCATATGTACAGTTGTTTGTTTTTTAATGATCACAGCATATTTTGGTCTTTGGAAGTTAGTTATGAGCTGGAGTTGGACTCATCTCCATTTGAGTATACTATCGAATAGACTCTAGCCCAGAGCTAAACAAACTATTTTCTGGGAGTTGATCTTTTAACTCCAAGAGTTAAAACTGAACTCTTGCAGGAGTTAAAATGTTACTTCCATACTGACCTTCCTCATGCCTATGGGCAATTTATGGTCTCCAATTAGCCTAGCCTACATGCCTTTGCACTGTGGGAGGAAGCTCACGTGGATATGGAGGGAACATGCAAACTCCTGCAACCTTTGTGCTGTGAAGCAACTGTACCACTGCACCACTGTGCTACCGCACCTGACGTTTCCCGTCATTGGTCCAAAATAATACACTAAAAACAATGAACCCTGAACAGAAGCTGGAGTACAGGTCTGAAAATAAACTCCAGAGATCTTACATACTTTTTTGTCTCACTCCAGATTTTTGAATCCCAGAAGTTTTCTCTGTGGAATTATCTCAGGAACAAACAATTTCATTGAAAGATATACTGTTCCATTTGGAACTAAAATTCTTTACTGAGCCAACACATTTGTGCAAGGAATACTTTAGACAATAATATTTGAAGTTTTACATTTTTGGAATGATATTCTGGATGCTTAAATTCAACCTATTGCACCAAATTTTGCAGTTATATGTGTCTTGACATGTGAATCCAGAAGTTGAATTGACTAAAATGTCATCCATTTTGCATATGAAAGCCCTTGAGAGAAATTGTCATGTTGAAGTGGAAGTTAGTTATATTTTATTGAAGGATTATTCCTCTCAGCTCAGTCCCAGCATGGAAGAGGGCACGTATCCTTTTATTTCAGCATCTTGTGGATCCACTTCTGTAGACTGTCCCCACCAAGCTGAAGTTCCCCCACTCAATAAAGCCTCAAATTACTGGCTTGTCCCAAATACATTAGTTTACATATTTTTTTAAATTCTTTAACATTTCTCAAAATAAAATAAATTAATAAATAGGAATCATAAGAAGAATTACAATATATATTGTTAAACATCAATTGCAATTGAAAATACAGTCTTATCTAAAAAAATAAGTTAAAAATGTAAACTAATAATTAGTTGCAATGCAGTAATTGTTATGGTAGCAAAACACATTCATTCTTTAAGATTAATTGCTTGGCATTCTCAAGATGATTGTCCACTATCTGCAGTCATTATGGAATATTAGTGAGGCGGATGTGTTTGTTTGTTCAGATGAAGCAGATTGTGATTAGTGATTCTCCTGAAACGTAATTCGCCCTGAACAGTGTTTAGTGCGCTCCACGTCACTCCATGGGCCATTGCCGGCTTTGGCTCTTTAAAGGCATGCGTGCTTCTGTCCTGCCTGTGGGGACCGCGCGTAACACATGTCACAGACAGACAGGTGAAGTTTTAACTCATGCTCAGCGTAGCATTGTGGGCTGACTGCATGTACAGTCCCATCAGGGAAGCTTTTTGCGCCAGACTATTGATCTGCTCTTTCTTCTGTCTCCTGCTGCCCCAGTTCCTCTGACCGCAGCAGGCCTGTAATGTCAGTTAGGTTTACGATGCACGCAGAGACACGCTGGCTCTGAGGGGAGGCTTGGGAATCCGCCAGGTTTCAGCTGGTGTTTTATTTATTCTCATGGTTTGGTGGCTGTAATATTTGCATTTGAGTAGCGGTCTTGAATGCTTGCGATGAGGACTGTTCAGTGAGAGAAAATGTGCCCATGCATAGACATACTAACAGGAGATGAGCTGTAGGTCTCTCCTTAGAATGTCTTGTCTTCCTGATCACTGTAGCAGGACCCAAACTGCTCATTTGGCTCATTCTGCAGACTGGGTACTCATTAGAAAAGTCATTAGCAGTGTTGCATAAGCCCTGAATTCAGTTAAACTCATCAAGGGCATGAAGGCATTACTGTTGGAGATGATGTGAATGAGTAATGAATGTGTGTGTGTGTGTGTGTGTGTGAGTGTGTGCGTGCGTGTGTGTCTATATGCACTCAGATGTAAGTTTAAGTATGTGCGTGCGTTGGCACTGTGTGTGTTTGTGTGTGTGTGCGTGTGTGTGCATGTGTGTGTGTGTGTGTGTGTGAGAGAGAGAGAGTATGTGTCTATGTGCACTCCGATGCAAGTTTAAGTGTGTGTGTGAGTCAGTATCTACCTTTGAAAATCTATGTGTACATGCACAATTGTGCATGCACTAAAGAATGTCTCCCCTTTACAGCCTCTCTTGATTTTGGTCAGCTGCTTGTAATTTCTTTAAAATAGCTCTCATGACATGACTGAGAACACATTTATTTACACTGGATCCAGCTTTAGTAAGTGTAATTAATTGCAATTTGGAGCCGAAGAGGTCCTCTGGAAGAGACACTGCAGTGCAATGTCTGAAATGGCTGTACTGAAATCCTCATCAACTCCACTGGAAAAATGAGAAATCAGATGGTGTCCCAGAGATCTGAAGGGCAATGGTGCTGTGAAACACTGCATTCGTACCATTGTCTAACATATTTAAGCATGCATTTGTTTTTTGTTTTTTATTCACACTACCAATGTTTAAATTCAGTTTCCAAACTCATGCTTTTCAACAGTTTTATTATTTGAAGAAATTAAAAGCAAAGCATCTGCTTAAACATATAAACTCAACACGAAGGACAAAGTGTGTTGCAATTTACATCCAGGCAATTGTTCCTAACAGATTGGCTCAATTTTTTATTGTCAACAACATCAATATGCTGCAGGGCTAGAAATGGAATGTTTACCGAATCTACCTATGAACCTCCACTGAATATCCTGCTTTGCTGCTCTAAATCACCAGTTAATGAGCTAAAAGGCGAACCTGGATGGCCGCACACCGTTGCTCCCCCAGACATGAGTGTTCAGCAGATTTGCAGACTCCTTGCATGGGACGACTGCCATCTCTCATAACCAGAACCCGTCTGCACAGAAATACATGAGTTATGCCTTTTAATGGAACACACTGGCTCATGTGCTCGAAAGCCTCTGCCCAATACTGCCAGGGAATCTTCCCTTAGTTGTTTTTCTCTGACACATTGTTAGAACTGCTGATGTAGTGAATCAAAGAAGGACTGGCTTCTCCTTTCGACCTTGCCTTAATTATTGCATCAAATTCACCAGTGTATTAATTATTATTCCTAATGGCAAGCATGTGCTGCTTGTGTTCACCGTGCTGAGCGTGCTTTTAATGCGGGGATGTTAGGCTAAACAGTCTACAGTGATTGGATAATCCTTTTCTTTTGGCTGCATGCTAAAAAAATATTTTAAAAAACGCTGTCCTAAAATGCATATTTTTGTCTCAAATTTTGACTTCAACTGGCTAATTATACCCGGTATATTGTTCATGCTGTTATGGCCCAGAAACGCGTGTTTTCTGAAGCATGTTTTGACATCATTTCCCAGGAAACACGCTGTAGAATAATGAGACTGCGCTGGCGTGGTGCTTCACAGGGTATAGTGGTGTGTTGCAGTAAAATGTTAACGACTCTCCACGGCCACGGCTGTAGCACATGACAAGATGAATGTAATTGGCTCTCTCCGCTTGATCTGTGCATGTTAATGAGCTGGGCTGGCTTTTAAATGTGCGGCAAAGCTCCGGTGATTTCTACAGGCACTGCGGTTAGAGCAACGTAACAGATTCCAGCACAGGAACGCCACAGAGCCGAGCACAGGGGCTTACAGAGGGGATCCAAAACAATCCCAGTTCAATTCCTGCAAATTATTATCCATAATTACAATGCAGCATCTGCTCAACAGCCAGGTGTTTCTTTCTGTGACCTTAAATTGGATGAAGGGAGGGGTGCAGGAGAACATTTTTGAGTTTATGCTGGGTTGCGTCTGTTCCTGCGTGTTCCCGACAAAGCGAGAATGTTTACACGCCAGACCTCCCCCAACCTTCTCGTAAGCTAGCCAACGGTGCCGTTCAGGGGTTCAGTGTCCGCTTACAAAGCACCTGTCCTGCTGACCGGCTGGGGTCACGTGACCTCAGAGCGGCGCTCCGGAGCAGGGCGGCCGGTGACCGGGCCACGCACGACCACCCTGGGAGAGAACACACAGCCAGTCTGGCAGCAAACAACAGCTTGAGGAAGAGCTCCCCAGAGGGGCAGGGCTGGGGAGGCATGGCAGAAAATAGCAACAATAAAGACTGGCTCTTAAGAGGAGAGACACCGACCTGCTGTTGGGCTCACATCCGAGTCTCCTGTCACACATAAGCAAGTTCCGTTTGAAAATCATTTATCTCCACAGCAGCCAGTAGTATGTCAAGGCCAGGGTATGTGTGCGGTAACAAAAAAATACAGCATTCCTTTCACAGTTAACAGATTCACAGCTATTTCAAAGCATGATAAACAGAGCACTTGCAGGCTGTGGTAGGGGAGGGGAAGGCACCTCTTCCTCTAGCTGAAGTATTGCTCTCTGTATGTGAGAAGGTACTATGCATTTACTATAGTACTATGTACTATGAGATCTAGGTATTGGCTTTTTTTTGCTGTGGGCTGTGCGTCCAGCATCATGCCATTCAAGCGCTCATGCATACACATGCATGCACTTGCATTAAGCTGCAGACATTAATCATGCATTTATATGCTGCAACAATCTGTCCCCCTTCCCTCGAAATTTGACACAAAAATGGAAATGGGCGGACCGGCTCAAAACACCAGAATGGTTCCAGAACGCCCCCCCCCGCAGGCAAAGTGCAGCAGATTGAGTGTGGGGACGCAGAGCACATATTTTAATCGTTTGGGCCCCTCTAAAGAGCTCCGATGTCAGAACTTATCAGCCTGCATCTCCTGCCTTCATGGTCACTGTCAGCAGCTCCTAATAAAAGGAGCCTAATTCCCTTTTAAGTGTATAATTAGAAACTGCACCCTTTGGCACGGGCGAGGTGTGATGTATCTCTATTGAACCTGTAAGTGTCGCAGACACAGACGAGGTACGCTGCTCCCGGTGGCCGTCCCTTTCAACTGCGTGTGCGTTCGCTGGGGTGGGCCCCTGGAGGAAGAGGGGGTGTGCGAGTGCACACAGTAAAGGGAAGGAGAGGAGAGGGGACAGATGTTCCCCCTTGCCACGGCTGAAATAAAGCAGGGAATTAGAGGACCCCAAAGTGTAGGCTCTGATAGCAATTATACCAAATAAATGTGCAGCACAGCCACGGGACGCTCCACAGGGCCGGGCAGGAGGCGAGCTCAGCATCTGGCTGACACGTCCCGCTGCCTGCCACAGCTATCCACTAAGGACACCCCACACCTCCTCTACACAGCCACTTTTACCCTCCCAAATCTCTGACATGCACCTACACTTACCCTGGTGAGTCTCCAACATGCAACTACACTTACTCAATCTAACCCCACTAATCTCCAGTCTCCAACAGCACCTACACTTACCCCCCAAGTCTCCAACAGCCTACACTTCCTCCGATCTCAACGCACTACACTTACCCCCCCAAGTCTCCAACAAGCACCTACACTTACCCTCCTGAGTGTCCAACATGCACCTAAACTTATACTCCCGAATCTTCGACACACACCTACACTTACCCTCCCAAGTCTAAGACATGCACCTACACTTTCCCTCCTGAATCTCAGACATGCACCTATTCTTACCCACCTGAGTCTAAGATACACACCTACACTTACCTACCCGAATCTCTGACACGCACCTAAACTTCCCCCCCCACCATGTCTCCCACAAGCACCTACACTTGCCCTCCCAAGTCTTCGACACTCACCTACACTTGCCCTTCTGATTCTCCAGCAAACCTAAACTTACCCTACGCCAGGCTTGCACTCTGCAGGTAAAGAGAATAAGAACAGTCCAGACCCAAAATGCATGTTTTAATTGTCTGAAATGTATGCCTGAAATGTAATCTGTATTGTTTGTGCAAGAAATATTGGTTTATAAAAGCATAATGTAAGTTTGTTCTGTATTTAAAATGTCAGAAGCACCACCCTTTGGGCCTCCCTGTCTGCTGGAAGTTGTTTATAACAAGCTCTTCCAGCATCTATTGGGACTTGAAGTGATCGATTATTTTTATCTTTCCAACTTCATGCGATCGATTCTCAGCAGCCCACTCGCTGTTTTGCGAAGAAAACAAAAAAATAGCAAATTGAATAAAGGAAAAATGTCCAATCAATAACAAATAAATAACAAATCCACTGTGTCTTCTCATAGCCCGAGGAATCAGGTCTGTTCTGAACCGATGGGAACTCGATATCTGAAAGAAACTGCACAAAACGACTCTGCAGAGCAAACACAAATCCATGAAAGCAGCTCTCACCATTAATAGAGAATAAGATTGCAGCTAAAGTTGTGCTGCAGCATCAGGGCCGTTTAATTCATGATGGAGCTTAAACTCGCACCATATACACCGTGTACAGTTTTTCTTAATCGTGCTCGCCGTATGAGGAAGATGTAAGAGTTTTAACTTCCACGGCCTTGATTTATCCTCTTGTGATCAATCTTGGCCCGTTTAAAACTATGGTATCAGCAGGATCTGTGAGTCGGGCCCGTTGGTTGGAGCACCAACATAGTGTTTATAGCATAGTGTACTGTGTACATCTCACCCTAAACCTCCCCACACCGGCCCCAACATTAATAATGAAACTGCTGCCTTTAATGAAAGCTTAGGCTCCCAGCCAAAGCCTCTGCTGTAAAAAAAAGCAACATTTGGACGAGACCGCTCGAGCAGGCGCTTGCATCATACGGAGGCTGTAATCCAGCAGAATCAGGTCCACCTGCCTTTGTAATCACAGCCAGGGCTAATCAGAAACAATTGGCAGGCGGATATTTCCACTCGTAAGTGTTTTTTTTTTGTTTTTTTTGTTTGTTCATCCCTTCTGGGCGTTCAGCTGCGTGGATGCTCTAGATTGTTATGCAGCATTGACATTTTCTTTTTTATATATTGTATTTCTGCCGCTGATTTATAATTTTTTTAAACATTTTTTCATTACTGGATCCCTGAGGTTTATTTTGATCTTTCGGTTTATCTCATCTTATATATGCTTGACAGGCTTTTAGTCTAAATAAGTAACCCTTGTGATGCTATGCCATAGGATTCTGGTATGTACAGTGAATACTCTATATCTTCGATGCAAGGTTAAAGTCACCATTAAGACTGAGTTGAAATTTATTCAGGGCAGTGGAACCAACCTACTTTTCCTTTCCCTGGACGAGTGTGATATCACCCCGAGGTATCACTCCGATGGCTTGGGTGTGTCTCTAGCCCAATGCTCTAGTTCTCATTGGTCAAATTGACCAGTCACCAAGGAGGTTGGCAGCCGGTGAAATAGGGTGGAAAATTAATCTCATTAGGATGGATCACGTGGTTTTTTTCTGGAAGGTTCTGCAAGGATGATCTTGCACACAAGACAACACAGTAAAGATGTAACCTCCGGGATCTTCTGATGAGGAGCGATACAGTTGTCAAGGTGTTTAGATAACCAAAAGACATTTAGGGAAATCACCTCTGGTAGCAGACGTTAACATTGTGGGTTCACTCACCCTCCTGAAACCATCTCACACCACTCATGCCACAGCCTGAAAAATAATAAGGCATGTATAAGATGTAATTTAAAAATGCCAGAACTTTTGCCCATGACTTATAGCTTCAAAAAGCAAATGCTTTTTCTGCAATACATAAATTCATGAACAGTAAATCATGCAAATGTGGAAAACAACACTTAAAACAAAACAAAACAAAGCAATACATAAAAGATAATTAGAACATATGTCCCTAATCAACATATTGTTCATTTCGCTTCACATAAATTGTACACAAGTTATGTTGGGGTTTAAAATTCCTTACCACAGAAATCACTTCAAGAAGGGATGGTTGATGAAAGGTAAATCATATTTTTGGTGTTTATTGAAGTTATTCACACATTTTTCATGGCAATTTCTAAAGGCATGCAAATTAGAGAGAGGCTTTGACATCAGAAAATTCTAGCTCATCTCTGCCATGAACTGACTTAACAAGACTCCTGTATTTAGGAAGCTGTAAATTTGAACTAAGTGCCAGAATAAAGAAAGAATTACAACATGGGCCAGTCAAAGCAAGAACAGCCTCTAGATATTTTTAAATTAGACATAAACCCCCATTGCATTGCACCCAATCCATCCACACTGGTAATATACAGTGCCCTCCAGAAGTATGCTGGAATGAAATCAGTTATTTTTGCAATATACTTCAGGAATGTGAATTTTAGATCAAAAGTACAATAATCTTTTATTTCATGGTATTTACATGCATATATGTTTTACCATTTTGCAGAAACAACTGTTATTGTGTCCCCCAATTTTCAGTTGTGCAAAAAGTAGTTAACAGATGAACTTATGAGTAAATCAAAGCAAACAAATTCTAAATATTTGGTTGCAGCCCTTAAATGCAATAAATGCATTACATCTACAACTCATTGACATCACCAGATGTTTGATATGCTTTTCCAGGCCTTCACTGCAGCCACTTTCAGTTGATCTTTGTTTCAGGGAGGTTTCTGTTTTCAGCCTTCTCTTCAGCAAGTGAAATGGATGCTTGATTGGATTTAAATGAGGTGACTGACAGTCCAAACCCTTTTTCTATTGATAAATGCTTTGGTTACGTCGGAAATGTATCTTTGAGTCATTGTTTCGCTGCAGGATGAAGTGCTGACCAATGAGATTGGAGGCATTTCATTGTACATAGCCAGGCAAAATCTGTCTGTACGCTTCCAAATTCATATTACTACTGTCATTCTCCTTTCGTTACTGCTATTACACCATTAATGAAGATGAGTGCGTCTGTTACAGAAGCAGCCATACATGCCCAAGCCATGACACTACCTCCTCCATATTTTACAAATGACCTGATATGCTTTGGATCATGGGCTGTTCCTTCCTGTCTCCATATTTTTGGCTTTCCATCACTTTGGTAAAGGTTTATTTTGGACTCATCTGTCCTTAAAATTTTGTTCCAGAACTCTTCTGGCTTGTCTCTGTATTTTTTGGTGAATTCTAATCCGGCCTTTCGATTCTTGTTGTTGATGAGAGGTTTGCATATTGCAGTGTCCCCTCTATAATTGTGCTCTCAAAGTCTTCTGCATATGGTAACTTGCCCCGCCCCCCTCGGAACTGTCGGTGATGTCACTGACCATTGTGTTTGGGTTTTTCTTTTTTTTGTCTGTCATCAACTGCAGTTGTCTTCCTTGGCTGACCCGTAAGGTGTTTATTTCACCAGTAGTTTCTTTCTTTTTCAAGACTTTCCAAACTGCTATACTTGATGTACCCAGTGTCTGTGCTAACCTTCTTAATGAATTATTCTGTTCACTTGGCTTACAGATGGTTTTTCAGCCATAGTTAGTTTTCTGGTCTTCTTGATGGCATACGCCTGACTCCAAATGCAATCTCCACAAAAGAAAACAAAGATTAACACCAAGTGTAGACACTCAATGCTCTTTTTTATGTGAGCATTCCATGCAAAAGGAGACACCTGAACAACAGTAAACACCTGTCAGTCATCTGTTAACTTTTGCACAGCTGAAAAAGTAAATACATTACATTATATTGTGTAGCTACATGTAAATACCATACCAGCAAAAACATATATGCATGTAAATACCACGAAATAAAAGCTTATTGTCTGGACATTTGCCTTTTGACCTCAATTCAAAACGCCTTAAGTATATAGCAACAAGACCAGGTCAAAACCTAGTATATGGCTGGACCGGCCGACCAATGGTGTAACTTCATCACAGACACTCGCGTTAGTAGAGCTTGCCTTGCTGTTGCGGTCCAGGCAAAAAAAAGTTCAGTGCAAATACTTTTCCAATATAATAAATAGTCTACATAAATAAATAGTTCAGCCGTCCAATCTATACTCATGAGTAAAGCAGATTGCGGAATTCTTGCCAACTTAATTCGTAAACTCGTGTTGACTAACTTCGGGTTAAAGTGCACAGCTAAATCATGACTAATACAAAGCAAACAGCGATGCTTGTAACTATTAGGTTAACGTCTGCTAAATTAAACTGGGCTAATCTCAACAGTAAATTAGACCTCTTGCCCTCTTAACGATAGCGTCAGACCACCTACCCAGAGGAAAAATCTTTTGCTCAGGATAGTCTTTTCTTTAACTCTTAAGAAAGTAATAAGATCTCAATTGTACATCTTTTTGAGATAACTTCAATCTGAGTTGTTACTCCTAAAACCCCCTTAGGAGAAAAGATGAGATAATGAGAGGATGAATTTGAGACTTCAGTAAGACGAATGGATATTGAATTGAGATGTGGTTGTTTCTCATGAGGTCACTATGAGAAAACTGAGACATTTGAGAAGAATCATGAGATCCTGGGAGTCATCGCTGAATTTTCTTTGAGCTCTTTCTCTGATCTCATGGTCCCATGTTCAGGAGACTTAAATTAGACTTATTTAAGATCATTTAGAGATCTCTTGTTTTGAGTAAGACATAAATGAGATTATATGTGGTTGTTTCTCCTGAGTTGAATTTGAGAAGTAGGAGAAAAAGCCTTTAGTATTAAAAATAGCTCCTTTGTGTCTAGGAGAAATGAAAGAAACAACTATGAGATCTCTTCTTGGATTTTGCTTTCCTGTGGGTAGCCAACTAGTTAGACTAACACTTTAGAAAACACAAAATTCAAGTTCGAAATATTTCACAATAAGTAAACGTTACTTTGGGACCTATAGACTAACGTTAACTTTATGTAACCCTGGCTTAACACCTTTCAGTAGCAGTCGGAGCAGAGTTTGCTAGCAGGCCACGAAAATGAATCAGTCACAAGGGGAAAACAGATAAATAAACGCTAGCGGGACAAAAAGTCTGTAAGTTACCCACTCTACTTTTACCTGAAATCTAACGATGTGTGATCTCCATAAAGGCTAACATTAGCGATAACATGTTTGTTGTTACATGTGGTTTGCTGGCTAACTTTCCATTTATTTCTCACAAAAGAAAAGAAAAGCTGTTTATGGGGGTAGTACCAAATGACTTACGTTGAGCTTCTTTCATGTGTTTCTCGATTCAGTTTAAACTACTAGTTTATTCCTCTTCATTTAGATAGCTTCCCGTCATAGTCAGTTCAAATGGTAGCTAAAACTAAACCAGGTTAAGAAAACTTAGTATATAGCTGGACCGAACCGGCCGACATCACAGACATGCGCGGTGTAACTTTATCAGTCACTCACTTAGTCAGTCAGTCACAGACATTCACGTTTGTAGGGCTGGCCTCCCTGTTGCGGTCCAGCCAAAAATAACACAATTCACTCTCCCATTGCCATACTTTTTGAGGGCACTGTATTTAATATTATATAGGTAATGTACTTCATCTGTATCACAACCTTTTTGCACCATTGAACATTTAGAGCAATATAAGGGCTTCTTTTTTAAGCACTGTAAACTGTGTGCAGAAACTGATATGAACAATTGTTGTGTCATATACGGGTCAGCTGTATCAGCATGTTGCAAAGAAGCAGTGTTCACCCCAGATGTATGTTTCCATGGAAACAAAGGTACCAGGTTCGATCATGTTCTCTCCTTGACCTCTGCATCCCAGCAGATACTTACTGTACCTTAACCAGTCACTCTACTCAACCGGCAAAGGAACAACAACGGGCCGGGGAAGGACACGACTAGCAACTGCAGGAGAGGACGTGAACGATATGAGAAAAGGGTGGAAAGTGAGGCCCTGCAGCAGCTAGTGGCCTCTGCAGAACACGGCAGGTTAAACGTAGCTTGGGGTCTCTTTAATATAAATGAAAAACAGACTCAGGAAGTGCGTATGCATGATGCTTAGGAATGCGCGCTGCGTTTCGTCTCTCAGCGCACGGGGTCTTTTCTCTTACGGAGGGCTGTGTGTGCCGCGAGCCCGGGGCGGGGTGGGAGGGGGCCGAGTACGGCAGAGCGGGAACACCGGCGAGTCCGGCGGGACCGAGGTGTCCTCAGCCCCCGCCCCGAGTGCGGCACTCTCCCACCACTTCCTCACCACCCCTGCCAGAGGTCTGCAGCCCTGATCCGCCCAGGCCCTGCGAACGGAGAACGTGACGAAAGCCCAGAATAAATATATATACATGAAAATATAATGCCATTGTCTTCTCTTTGATGAAACATGATTGAACCATTATTCTAACCTCACATGCACTCTAATCATCTTATCCCAGCTGTTACAAAACAAGCGCAAAAGCCGCAACAAAAATACTCTCCTGACCCCTGCGCTGCTGGAAGCCTTTGGCTGGAACTTCAGAAATGAGCTGTGAAAAAAAATGAACTGAACAATGCTTATACGAACCAGCACCCTGCTGCTAAAAATACACCATTCAGACTCTACCATTATTTACCCAGTTTTCTTTCAGCAGTTTGTCTCGTTATGAAATCAAATGTGGTTTTTAAAATGTCCCTTTGCACCGTTGTACGCGCGCTGTTTTTTCCCTCCTTGCCCTTTGACAAATGGCCGTGAATGTGCTCAAACACAGGCACAGAATGTGGCAGACGCAGTCAAACGAACGTCTAGAGCGTACTGCGTATATGAAGGTGAAAAAAATATGAACAGCCTTATTGTGCTAATTCAAACAGGCTGAACGGATTATGTTATTGATTCACTTACACTCTGCGGGGTTTATTGAAACAGAGACCTCGTGGGAGAGCGGGTTCGAACGCTTGCAGCTCTGTCAGGTCCTGCCAGCTTTTCCCTGTTCCACTTCAGCTCTCTTCCTGTACCAGAGTCACCCCATTCCATTTCTCCATACTGTTTACTCTGCAGATAGTATGACCTGCCACTGTTATGAACTTTCATTATTATTATTATTATTATTATTATTATTATTTAGTTTATATAATTCAGTTCCTTTTGCAGTAATGTTGCATACCACTGGCGATGTGCTTTTCTCATCTGTTTGAGGGATTGTGATGCTGAACCTTCTTATTTCACATCACCATCAGGATGATGCTATTACAGGGCATATAGGAAATTCTGTAAAATACGAAGTATTTCTGATCCAATGTATGTTTGTCTTCTATCTTTGTTAGATTTGTCTAGAATTTTTTTTTTGAGTTACTGAAAATGTAATCAAATGAAATGAAACCTTATCAGATCTTTTAAATCTTTCAAATAGTTTTTAATATCCTTGGTGAATATTTAAACGGAAGAGACCATATCTTAGGTGCGCTGATTTTCAGATTTTATTACTGCTCGACATTTGTCACTTGTCAAATTATTTTATACTGCGTGTCACATTCATTTGTCAAAACACTGCCTTTTTTGAGGCTGCCCACTGTTTTCATTCAAAGCAAATCTAATTTGGGCAGATTTACACTTGGACTTCATATTCATGGTAATGTTCAGCTACCGCATGGATGTGGAGAGACACAAATATCTTTCACGTTGCTCCTTCTTTCAGAAATGTGTGCACTGATTTCTGACTGTTTGCCTGGTCCACACAAGTCTTTCCAAGATTACATCGCAGCAGGGATGGATTAAATGGAAGGAAGTATCTTTTTTCTGTTCGTGATTCATCATTAATCACCCTAATCAGATTGCTACTAATAAGGGCGTAATTATCACTAATTAATAAATTATTCCATTTGAAGTTAGACCATAATCATTCTGTAAAAGGGATATTATATACGACCAGCCTCTGTCTCCAGTGTGGAGAATTCAGACCAGTCTTAGGAATGGAACCTTTTCAAATGTATATGAGGTAAAAGAGAGCTTGGTACTGAGAAGAGTACATAGCTTGAGTGTTTTATAGGAACGTTCGCTCCCATCCATAAGGAAAGCTGGAGCTGGCTTGGCTCCAGGCCGTAGGCTACAGTGCTTTTTCAGGATGGAGAATTACTGCAGGCCTCCACCAGGTTCCCTACACCTTCATATTTTCTGCAGTGTGGTCTGATCAATGCTGTAGAAAACCATTTCTTATAATTCTTCTGGCTACTTAGAGGCACATCTGAATTACAGGCAGCGGATCCAACACACATTCATTCTTCCCCCTGACAGCTTTACGGGCCTCATTATCCGCTTTGTGGCCGTGGCTCTGAATTGGGACCTGTGGGCTTTTATGTGTAGCCAGCAGCTCCTCCACTGACTGCTTTTAATGTGCTTTCAATATGACGAGAGGGGCCAGTGTTGTGTACCCACATTCAGGCCCTGGAAGAAGCAAAATAAAAACACAAAAAAACAACCCTGCATCCCCCATCGCAGCATACCGGCGCTTTTGTGCGTTGCTGAATCTCAAAATGCTCGCTGAAACCAGGTTTCTGGAGGTGGTCAGGAGGTGGTGGTGGTGGTGGTGGGGGGGGGGGGGGGTTGCCCACATCAGGCGTGGCTGCTCGTTAAAATGGCGGTAATGAGGAGCAGATGCAGCCTCGAGCCTTGACCCGGTTGTGATGGCCAGGCCCGTAGAGAAGCCCCCCACCACCCCCCCATCCCGGCAGGATCGGTATTCTCTCAGAAGAGACAAGGCCCCAGGATTTATGGGGCCCCTTCCAGGGATTCATGGCTCCTTTCTCAATGAGATGCGGTTCTCCTTTACTGCTTCCGCTGGCTTCTAAAAATGAACTTTCCTTGTCCTTTTTCACTGCTTTTGTGAGTATTTCGCCAAAAGTGGGCAGTCAAAGCGAAGAAAACGACTTGGTGTGTATTTTGCATTGTGTTTCGGCAGTGGACCTGCGATAGTGGGACTAGTGTACGCTACAGAGCGGAGTGTGAATGGGAACACTTAAAAAATGAAAAAATGGCCTCGGTTGTCTTCTTTTATGGTCAATAAACCTCTACAAAATAGCTTTTACCTCAAAAATATTTTCAAACAACACACAACCTTAGCGTATGGTGCACAGCAACCATTTTGTAAATTTGTGTTCTTTTGTGTTCTCTTGCCTGCCCTTCCTTCAATTGTTCGAAAGATTTGTTGATTAAGTCCAAAAACCTCAGCGTGAAATATGCAGGATAATATAAAATCATTTTTAAAGGCGCTGTAAATTTCACCTGACTTTCAGGGCTCAAGGTGGAAGACTCTGCTTAATCATGTGTAGTTAATGACTCCTGATAATTTCTCAACATGAATCATTTTTTTGAAGTTAAAAAGTCATTGCCATGGAGTACTTTTATGTATATAGTGTATATTTTAGTTTTTATCGGTTTTTCCCAAATGAAGGTCCATACTTTTCCTTCTCAGAAGCTGTTTGAAGAAGTATGTGTGCCTTTCACAGAATATGCCTTTATATTAAAAGCACATGCATTTTAAAAGTACATGCACATTATATACATGCACAGTTACAAGTGAACTATTCGCACAGTGCAATAGAGCATTGTATTTCACATTACGTCCCCCAAGCGCTTGCATATGTACACATGTAAGCTGTATTGTGAAGAGCCAATATTATGTAGCGAAGAGTTACTTTTCCAATAAAGGGAATAGTGGCAGTGCTGGAAGCAGCCGAGCGGCACCCACAGCGTCTTTCCCAAGGAGCACACTGAGATGCAGTACAATGCCATTCCAAAGCCAGGGTGCTGTAAAGATGACAATGGGATGTTCCAGCGTTGGGTTTGGCACCATTGTGAGCTCCCAGACAGAGCCCGGTCAGTAATGAGCTTTGTGGGCTGGCCAGCGGCGGGCATTAACCAGCTTTATTTACCATGAAGCCTCAAGTGGGACTGTCTCCCGAGGAGAACAATGGGGGAGCTCGGAGCCCCGAGTCTCCCGGCCTCATCTTTTACGCTTTTATGAGGGTGGCCTTTCCTCGCTATTGAGGCAAACGTGAGCCATCAAACAAAGCGATTTACGAGCCTGGGTAAATTTGACCTTGGGCCGTCCTAAAACGCCAGACAATTGCTCTCTGAAAACAGAGAAGCCTCAAGATTGAGGGCATTTTGATGTTTTGAAAAGATGCTTTTCAGTTTGCCTCCATTTTGGCAAGGAAAATTTAAACAGTAAATACTCTTAATAACAATAGTTGTGTTCTCTTGCATAAACCACTACAATCTTGACTGGAATGTAAGTAATTTAAAGTCAAATACACAAGGTTTTTTGACACCTTTGACGATCTGTGAACGCAAAAGAAATATATTTATATTAATTTGACTATGTATTTGTTTGTTTTGATCTGTTTTTCCCAAATTTGGAATGGCCAGTTGTTAATGGGAAAGTCAAAAGCCTGTACGGCCGTGAGAGCCAGTACTGTGCAATGAGGTGGGTGAAGTCCTGTCGACTGAAACCTTTTCTTCATCGATGACACTGTGGCCAATTATACATCAACCTGCAGGGCTCCTAGCCACTGATTACAAAGCATGTCCCTGAACAGGTGGCTTGTGCTTCTAGCTGGACATGCTACAGTTTAAGTCTCAATTATAGGTGTTTGTTTTTCTATACAGTATATATGTGTGTGTGTGTGTGTGTGTGTGTTTGGCCACACAATGAAGCTTTTTGAGATGACAGCGCTACCCAGTGGATAGAAGACAGATCAGCTCTGATTGTCACAAAGAGGATTAAAATAACGGACCTAGGCAGGAAGTATTTGATAAAACAAACCAGCTTGTGGGACTCATTCTGTAAAGACTATTCCAGTGTCAGATGCACCCCACAGTCTACAGTATTTTGAGGCCCTGAAGGTGCCAGTGCTGTGGTTGGCAGCCCTGCAGGTCGCCCATGGCGGCCTGTGGTACAGTCCAGAGAGGGAGGGTTTTGGTCAGCAGGATGGTCCACAGGTCATTTGCATCACTTCCGGTCAATCTGGCGCCCGGCCGGCTCTCTTTGTTCTCATTCCAGGCAGCAGTAGGGAGTTGCGGCACCCCATGTAAGTGTGTGCAGCTCCACCACAGGCCTTTTAACCCCCCCTTATTTTCGCTGGCCCTCCACAGAAGCCCGTTTCTCATGGGCGGGCTGCGGAGAGAGAGACGCGGGACCGAAGCCAAGCTCGCGTGGCAGCTCCTGAGGTTTCCTCCCCACCCTGCGTTTCCTATCACACCTCGCGCCGGGCTCCGCCCACTGACAGGGAACAAGGCCAAAATTTCACCCTCAACAGTCCTGGGCCCCACCCACTGACAGGCCTTCACTTTAAGCCAGAGGAGCACCACGAATCAGAGCAGATGTGTAGGTTAGGGTTAATGCACAAAAAATACTTCCTCCTTAGACAAAAAAAGTATATATTTCTGAATAACAAACAAATAAACAGTCAAACCGGGATTCTTCATCTTGTGTGATAATGTTAATTCCTGCTTGTGCCTCCTCATTCATCTCCCCGGGATAGAGTACAGTCCTGTAATCCGTATCCCTTAGTGAGCGAACCCTGTGGAGATGCATTAAAGAGATAAATTGATATCATCCTCAGCCTGACAGACTCCTCATCTGTCTCTACTTGCCTCGATTGATCATAATTTATTTTATTTGTGTTGTTGCATTATTAGGCGGAAGAAATGCACTACATTAATAAAGCTCCTATTATAAAGTTAAACAGTAACGCTATACATCTTCACAGGGAAACCTGTATTGGCAAGCCATTTGCATGCTGCTGTTCCATGACTGCTAATCACCCGGTATCTTATTACAGATTTTCCCTTAATTATTTGGAAATAGCTCATTTTTAAACAATTATATTCAGCATTAGTATTGTATTTTGTATGATCTGTCCTAATTCATAAACAGAGTCTTTGATTTTACTACAACATCGTATGTTGCCAGAGGACACGTAATCAGTGGGAAATAAATGTACTGGATTCACAAATGAAAAGTACTGTTGAATGATAATCCAGACAAACAGTGTGCAGTGGTGGCTGCTGCTTTAGACCCCAATCCTGGTGCGTGGCTGTCCATCGCCCCTTCTGGAACCATCTGAGATGGTTCTGAAGTCTGTACAGCACAGAGGATTACAGGGCCAAACAATTAATAACAGTCCCAATGTATTTATAAAATATTATACGTTTTATGTTAAAAAGGGTTTAAAAACTGTCATGACATTTTCCACACACTACGGTGTGTGATTTAATGACACAATTTGTGCACAGTAGTTCCCTGAATCGAATCCACAGTTGTTCTGTGGTGCAGTTTATTTGTTTAATCAGATGACTATGGAGTTCAGATAAAAACACAATTGGTAATAGTGCATAACTAATACCATCTATAAATAGGCTGTTTAATACGCTTCATTAAAATACTATACTGCATAACAGCCACGAAGGGAACATTTTTTGTACTGTGGTCTTGTTATTTGTCAGATGAAATTTAAGTAACTACTTAAGAATGAGAGTATTTATAATGTAAGATAGCTAATTGGCCTGTGATTGTTTTCTCCATAAGAGATCAGTGATAACGGAAAACCTATAAGTTCCATATCTATGTCTAGCTCAGACTCAAAAACTCAATTTCCACAGTAAGCCCTGCCAAGCACTTCGGCTGTGCCGTCAAAACAGGAAGTTCCACAGTGCTGTCCAACCCTTACATTTCCACTGGAACATCTGAGCACAACTCTTCACCATAGGTGGTCTGGAAAATAGCAGTTTGCACAACTATATATTTACATACTAGTTTTATTATCACAGTCTCCACCGCCCCCCACCCCACCACCCCCACTCCCCCGTCCCCGTCCCCAGCCCCAGCCCCTTCGTCTATCTGACTGTAAATCAGGCCGAGATCTGCGAGGCCCGACGATCGCAGTACATCATTTTCACAAAAGATGGTCGCCCCGTCCTGACGCTGAAAGGGGCTGCTGTATTAGCCGTCAGTTCTGAATTGTGGCCGCCGCCTCCAGTATATCACCCCTCGGTTCTCCTCTGTAACCATGGCTCCAGGCCCTGACATAGTTTCAGCCGAGATAAGCTGAAATCTGTAACCCCTATGCGCATCTCGGAAGATTTAACGGCCTGTGGAAGCTTTGTGTCCTCGGCTGCGTTGCAAATTAACTGCGCAAGATTTACACTTTGGTGAACTCTCCACAATATTAATTGCAGAGTATTGATTAACATTATTACTTGTATTGTAGACTAGAGCATACATTCTGACACACATAAATACTTGAGTTACACTGGAAGTAGAATTAAACTTTTCCAAAACAAAAAAAAGAGGTGACTATCGATTTGTCCCGCTGAGAGAATTCAATACCATTGTAATGAAGAACAAATGACATCGGTAAATATTTCAACTCTAAATTGATGCTGCAGATCTGCATTAGCCTCTGAGTAATAGAGAAGTGGAACACTCGTCTTGATCTGTGTTTGTATCTATAGCAGTTATTTTTGTCACCCTACACTTAGGATATTGTATTGGGGCACATCACTCTCTGTGAGCTCACAACAGTGTTATTATATGTACTGCCACGTAGTTGTTGGCCTAGTTGTTCACTGCCCTTCTCCCATTTTCCGCATTGAGCTTGCATTGCCAAATCACAGCTAAAGGCCTGCTCAGTGCTGCATAGTTTATTCTGGGGGGCTACAAGAGTAGCACACTAAACTTGCTTTATTTTTCACTGTTGCCCCCCCCCCACATAAGCTGCACTAAGGACCTCTCTGCTGTGGAGTCTTTTTCTCACTGGGGAGTTCTTTCTTGCACCTGGTTGGTCGTTTTTCTTCCCGCTGAGGAGTGTTTACTTCGCTTCCTGGATTTTTGGGGCTTCAGGCTTAGTGTTGACCCTCCTGATCCGATCCAGGCAACGGGACATACCCCAGCACTGTACACGTGCAATTCATCTGGGTGCTCCACTCAGGAGCCCAGCCCTGTCCTTGTGATAATGAAGCAAATATTCACATATTTACATGTTCTGTCACCGGTGATAGATAACAACTGTGATAGATATAGCATCGTTCCTATGCAAAGCTTCATTCTGTTGTGTTTGTCATTCGTTTTAAAAGGACCATTGATAAAACTAATTTGAAAGCCTTACAGTCCTCAAAAACACTGGAAAATTGCACATTAGTCATAAATATTATATTGATGGAGCAGAACCACTTGGCTAATCAAGAGAGCTGAAACCGTATCATGTGATTGGTCAAATGTATTTAAATACTCTTTTGTATTTGGTTCTGGTGTGGGTAGAAATAACTCTTTTAAGGTTAATATTATTCATGCAAAAGTGTGAACCATCATATCATTACTGAAATGTATTCTTTTGCCAAATGCTTAAGTCAAGGTGACTGAGCTTGAGACAATATTGTATGACAATATAAGGAATAAGTGATTGCGTGGAATTTATTCATTTTTCACAAGGGTTAAATAAACACAAACTGAATGAAATTTGACTTATTTTCCTTTTTGAAAGGAAAAAAAATCCAGAGCAGCCCATTGCATAATCTCTGATATCTCCATGGGTCACTATGAGATGAGACATTATTTAAATATGTGCTTGCTTACTTCACCTGATGACCTCCTGCAAGTATTATTTATGAGCCAAAACACATCTATTAATTCCATATACATACACACGTACACACATAAATGCACACAAGTACACACACACACACACATGCAAGCACGCACGCACGCACACACACACACACACACACACACACATACACACACACAAACCCACTCACACACACGCTTAGTCTGATATCCAAGTGCCAGCACACTAATGCAGGCGCAAGCCTGCCCCCCATTATTCAAACCTACATTGAATATTCAAAAGATGTGCTTTGGAAAAAAAGGGAGAGTTAACATTAATTAATATTCCTTGCAGTAAAAAAGAAAGTGGCTGGGGCTAATTTTATAGGACAATTTATCATCGGGCGTGTGAATTACACAGGAGAATTTACAAATGATTTTTTTAAGGTTCCTGAGTAACAGGAAGGAGATAATCCCCTGGCCGTCAGAATCATTGGCGTGCCACCAGTATCCTCAGCAAGAGCAATTAGAGCGGGCGGCGGAGGGGCGGCGGAGGAGCGGCCGAGGAGCGGTAATTGCGCGCCAGGAGAGGGGAGAGGCAGAATTTTAATTGCTGTGAACGAAGACCACTTGCTCCAGCACCTGACTGTGCTCGGGGAAAAGGAATCTGCAGGCCGGAGCAAGTCTGTAACCGCCGCCAGGTGCGGGGGGTAAAAATAGCCTCTCCGAGCCGCTCCCCTTTTAGCGCTCGACGCTCGCCCGTTGTTCTGGCCTCCGGGGCGGCCTCCTCCCCACCTGCAGCGTCATCGCTTGGACGCCCGCGGCCCGCGGGGGAAGAAACTGCGCTAACTCCTGGTGGCCAGCGTCGCTGGTCCATAGCCGAGAAAAGAAACGCACGCACATCATTTTGGTTTAGTACATTCGCGCTGATAATTAGTTTGGCCAGCATGATGTATGGAGAGGAGGGCATCAGACAGGGTGTACATGGCTCATCACATTCAGAACTCTGGTTTTGTTCCTCCAGTCACTGTGATTAAAATGTAAACAATGCAGGATTTTCTCATCATCGAGGGGTTTTTGTTTTTCCCGATTCTTGCGTCCAGATGAAAAAGGACCATAAACAAGCTGAATGTGTATTTGTTGTGTTTCACATTTAACATCATTGTCAACACAGGAATTCAATGTGATTTTCAGTACTGAAACCAAATGTGAATTTCAGAATTTCAACAAAACAAAGTATTTACAGATGGGATTTTGTGGCCAGATTTACAACAGCCTGACAGTTTCTTTATTTGATGTGAAACTGAAAATGATCTTGTGGTGATAATAGCTAAGCTTGCATTACCAGCGGTCATAAATGCAATTCAAAAAAGTTATTGAAACAGAACTGCCAGCTCCAAAGAATGCAATATTCTTTGTATGAAACAACCCATGAAATAAAAAAAAGCATTTTTTAAAATCAATTTTTGTATTTTTTAATGATGCATCTTTTTATTTTTGCTATAATACTGTTTCAGCTTTATGTTCTGTTGTGCTAAATAAATTATGATTGTGTATATTTGAGCTTGAATATATTGTCTCAGTTTCCTTGGCGTTTTGCTTTACTGGCTTGTGGTATGTGTTGATATTATAAAAACAGCAAGGACAAAATGGTACAGCTCATTACAAGTAAAGGTCAAATCTGTGCAAAAGCTGACCAGGCATATTTCTGTGGGATCAATCTTTTTTTCAATTCAATTTAAAGCTTTGTCGCTTTTAAGTCAGCATGTTGACTCCTAAAAGTAGCTATGTCCTCTGGATGAAAGTGAGTTCATAAAGATTTGCGTGATTTTGCACAAGTCAGATTAATCTTTCAACCAATCTTGTAAATCAATATCTATTATAACTAAGGACAGGAAGTGATATGACATTGCATCAGTCTATTCTATACATTGTATTGCATGAGTCTATAAAAGAGCATTGGTTTCAAGGGGAAGTGTTTTGCTGATTGGGTTCTGGCACAAAGCAAATGCCTTTAGTGCATCATATGGAGGTGTGAGGCAATCCACTTCCCCTCGTCAGCATTGTCCCCCGGACTTTTTACAGCACAGGCAGTGCTCACCCTCTTGTCTCACACTTCTAAAGATAGTGAGGAGGCACTCAGACCATGGCTACTCCAAAGGGAGGTTTAGCTTTGTTGGGTCTTTCCTGAAAGTCAGTTTATGGGATGCAGGTGTTTGTAGGCAAATGGCGGCTTTGACTGCACCAGCTGAATCGAGCTCTTCCCCTTGCTTTTGTCCTGCTTGCCGCTCAGGCAACCAGCTCAGTGTCATATATGAGGCCGTCCGGAGTTATAACCATAGACAGAAATATAAAACTAGATACGCCAAGGCTCTGAGAGAACGCAAATAGCAACACTGCTCTTACGGGGTAATTGACTAGCAAATGGCTATAAAGCGCGATTGTTCTCGTGTCTGTCGGTGGTTATAGCTGTGAGCACCACTTTGCATATTGGCTACACAAAGCCTTGCTCCACCTCCGTGTTATGATTCAGGGTAGGGAGATTAAGGGTCGGTAGGAAATGAGAATTGAGAATTGAGCTGATAATAATAATACCAATACTACTACTACTACTAATACTGCTGCTACTACTACTACTACTACTAATAATAATAATAATAATAATAATAATAACAATAATAATAATAATAATAATTTTTAAAAAATTATTTCTCCAAAGTGTACTTGAGGACGTTTTCCAGTGGAACATTTTCCAAATGCTTGATGGCTTCAATTGGGAATGGAAAAATCGTAAACACTGAACAGCAATTAACGCACAAGCCGGTTGGTCCTCCAGCTCTGCTCCAGCTGTGCGAGTCTCTCCTGTTTCCTCTTCTATTGTCTGTGCTGTTCAGCTGCTGCTCATTCCTCTTGTCTATTAGTTTAGCAGTGAAATCCAGTCGACCTTCAGCTCGCTCAATATGGATTCCGATGAGGGGTTTGGGATCCGGGGATAGGGCAGATCAAATGAGCGTCTTCACCCCCCCCCCCAGTATAAACGAATGAGCGCTGAATAAGAAAGGGGTGCGCAGATGAAATGGGCCAGACGTAACCTGATCCGCGCGGCGGCGGCGCACAATGCCGCGGACAGCCCGCCATACATCAGTGTCAGAACCCGGCGACCTGGAGACACGACAATCGAATCAGGGCCCCGGAGAGACTCTTTGTTCTCCCAATCAAGAGACAAACTTCCTTCAGGACCGGCAGCGTTTACCTGGGGTCCCACAATGCACCACTCCCCCCCCACCCCCCCACCCCCACCCAATCCCAAATTGTAAATCCTCTGAGGGAATGAAATATAATTGTCTTTAGGGTCTATTAAAAGCCACAAAACCTTTTTGCTTCATTTGGTTTTGGACCCGCTGTGTGTTTGCCGGAGCTCCCCAAGAAATGCAGCAGACCGCTCCAAAAATGTCAAGATGCGCGAAGCATTTATATTCATGGTGTTAGTGAGGCAAACAAGGGGATGTCCTGGTGAGAATGTCTTTAAACCGGATCATGGTGTGAGATCATGACAGTATATCATCCTGGCACACTGTAGATACCATCTGCATAGCTGATGCACATATGAAGTCCTGCTTTGTATTCGTCTTTCTAATGAGAGAGCAGTTACATTTCCAAGGCATAACCAGTATATGAAACTCATGGGTTATGACCATAATTCTTGATTCCTTTAATACCACCTGCCAAAGTCATTGATGGTTCTGGTATTCACACTGTAAAATCTGATGACTTGACCAAGGATAAATGACCAATACCTTAATTCATTACTATATAATAGCTTTTTATATGATAATGCTTGTGAGATTTGTTGCATTGTATTATTATAACAACCCATAATGTTTTAAGGTAAGGATGATTTACTGCCTTGACTGTCATAAAACAAATGCCCTGCTACCGTCATACGCAGTGACAGAAGACCACGTTACACCATTACAATTTCCTGTTTTTAGCCAGCTGGCTCTTGCATACCAATAAATTTACAATATTTTTTTTTTCAACTTTTATGTTTTTTTCATTTCAATCAGAAAGTAAACACACAAGGAAGAATCCGACTTAATGCAATAGGGTAAAATGACAAATTGTAGAGGTCACTTAAAATTACTTCTTCAGTGTTCTAACATGAATGAATCTTGTTTGCATATTGTTTGTCTGGTGAAGACAGGAAAAAAATGTAATTCCCTTTGCAAATGTCCCTAGATGAGGTGATATCTTGCCACCCATCAAAGTGGAGAGAGGCTGTGTCCGACATGACTTTGACCTGCCTCGTCATCTGGGAGATAAAGAAAAATCACGAGCAAAAATACTTCTGAAATGCAAGGGTATTAGTTACCAGCAAATTTGTGCGTCTTGTTTAAACACTCTTTTGTGTAAATGTATGCATATTTATTATGAATTAATTCATCTCTTCCGAGTCATGAGTAAGCTTGTTTGTTTTCACCTTGTAGACAAGGATACCATTTGCAGAATAAAAATATCATTCCAAGCTATTCAGACAAATAATATTTTCACCTCCGTCTTTGTGATAAAATCTCATCCTGGGTGTTTTGGCGAGTGAGATGAAAGAATGAATGAGTGAGATGCAGTAAACATATTTCTCCTGACAGCTCATTAAAGTAATGAAAGGCCCTTTCTCAGACTGCTGCTAGTCTTCCTCAGCTGGACACAACTGCAGGAAATTGCAAAGAGCAAATATACAGTGTATACACACACACATACACACACATACACACATTCACATTCACACACACACACACGCACACACATATATATAAATATAAATATTAAATCAATTTTAAATACAAGAGTGTGTTTGTGCGTGTGTGTGTGCGTGTGTGTGTAAATGTGTGTATGCATGGCATGTGTGTGAATGTGTGTGTGTGTGTGTGTGTGTGTGTGTGATTGTGAATTCCTTTCTAGCAAAACAAAAACAGATAACTCATAGATCTGAAGGCAATATATGGACTCAAAAGGCCATTCCGCACGTGCATATTTGCTGACTACATCAGCAAATATGTACATGTGCATAAACAAAGCACATCATTATATATGCTAAATGCATATTGTGATTTCATTATTCTTTATTTAAAAGTAGCTGAAGCAGGTCTGCTGGTCTTTCAAACCAGGGTGACCTGCTTGAATGGAAATGCATCATTAGAATGCTGAATGAAAACAGATTCTACCTCATTATACTTTTATCTTATTTGAAGCATTTGTCTGTTTAATTTTCTTCTCTTTAAAGCTGATATTATCCCCAGTTGTAGAATAACGATTATCTCTACATTAAGTTATACTTGAAGAAAGCTTAAATCTGAGTAAGCTATATTCTTCTCTAAAACCTAATGCTCTTCTTTCTCAGATCTGAGCTTTGAGGATCAAGTTTAGAACATTCCAAATCCTGACTTCAAGCTTAGGAAGCTGAAATATTTATGTGTTAAGCAATTTCACTGTTACACAGTAAATCATGCACTGACTCTATTTGTTTTAATTCTCAGTAATGCTGCAGTCCAATTAAATTAGTTGTAGATTTTCTGTTTTATGTGATTGTCCAATTGGCATTACAACCCAGGAGGAGCACTGCATATATTTGAAAGTATAATAAGTCATTAAAGCTTTCTTTTGCATATTTCCCTAATATGCTAATGTGTTTAATTAAACTGTCGCAACCTTTGCATGAACAATAAAGCAAATTGATTTAAAAGTGCTTCTTATCCCCTCAGATATAAATTTTTCCCCAGCTACATTGTAGACATCTTTTATATCAGGGGCACACCATAATTCTGAAAATCGGGTCATCATTTTCCGGGGATCTGGCGGAAGGTGCGTCCTTAGCCTGTTGAAGCCACGCAGTCCAGGTTCACAGACCAGGGATGATGATCCCGTCCCAAAAAAAAAAAGCAATTCCAGAGCAGCCGCAGTTGCCATGGCAACACCCTCCTTGCTATTTGTAAGGTCAGCAGTTATCAAGTTCTTCTTCCTCAGAGAGCGGGCATAACTAATGTTGTTCAGTCAGAAGCCTGATGTAAATGGTCTCAGGTGACAGCCAACTGTACAAATACTCAATTACAGTTGCTTATAGGAAATGATTTGGAGTAACAGCCAGCGCTCAACCTGCACGACATTGGTGTTGCCATAGCGATGGCGACCTGATTGTGTGCGCTGGAATGAAGTATCGATCAGGGGTGGGGAGGCAGGTGCTGGCCAGTGAATGGGAGTGTTCTGCTGTGGCGATTTACAAGAGGAACCTGCAAGCACTGCCTGCACTCCCAAAAGCCCTCTGGAGCCAATTTACACACACCACTACAATGGAACATCAGTGGCAGTCGATAATGTAAATCTCACACCCTTACTGCCATCGACGTGACCGCTCCTTTCTCTCGTTAGAGCACCTTGAAAGTTCTGGAGCAGTCAATGGGGCCGCATGGATTTCCAATGGCGCACAGAGATTTTGACTTTCGTCCCTCTCACGAAATAATGTCCCCGTGTAAAGGCCAGCTGTGAGAACAAAGGGTGAGCGTGAGCACAGTATGAGCTGCACATGCAGTCACGAAAGCCTCTGTGTGTGCCTTCGTACTGCACTGTAGTTCCTCACCTGCTTTTTAATGTTCACAAGTAAAGCGGACTATTTTGAATGTGAATGCCTCCATTTAGATCAGCTATGGGTGGCTCCAAATATGGCTTTGAGGCTGGACTTCTTACTCCTTACTGTAGACCACCAGCAAAAGCAGTCTATTCATCAGCAACATGAACATGGGTGTCCCCTACTTCCCTCTGGTGGTCACTGTCTGAACTGCAAACGCACTGATGCTTTATTGCCACTACTGACATATACCACTAGTATCTCCCCTTGGTCTGCAGATAGACGTGATGTCACTTCCTCTGCCTTTACAGCACCATGCTATCACTTTCTCTTGAGGGTCAGGGTTCATCTCCGGGAGCTTGTCATGTTACAAAATGCGAAAAAGTGAAAAATCAATCCCACTCAAAGGCAATGCTGGTGAGTGTTTTACAATATCCATGGTCCCGAGAACAAGGTCCGGGACCCATACGTAATGGAATGTCCTCTAAATCTCACCAAGCTTCTGAACTCAAACCCCGACACGATCTTTTGTGGTTCATCAGGAACTGCGAGCTGCACTACTGCTCCCTCTAGGCAGGCTCTGGGCTGGGCTGTGTAGAGACACACAGTAGAGGTTGCACAGCCCTGGGCCGTGTGGAGATGCACAGTAGAGGTTGCACAGCTCTGGGCTGTGTAGAGATGCACAGTAGAGGTTGCACAGCCCTGGGCCGTGTGGAGATGCACAGTAGAGGTTGCACAGCTCTGGGCTGTGTAGAGATGCACAGTAGAGGTTGCACAGCTCTGGGCTGTGTAGAGATGCACAGTAGAGGTTGCACAGCCCTGGGCCGCACAGTCTAGAGATGCACAGTAGAGGATGCACAGCTCTGGGCTGTGTAGAGATACACAGTAGAGGATGCACAGCTCTGGGCTGTGTAGAGATGCACAGTAGAGGATGCACAGCCCTGGTCTGCACAGTCTAGAGATGCACAGTAGAGGTTGCACAGCTCTGGGCTGTGTAGAGATGCACAGTAGAGGATGCACAGCCCTGGTCTGCACAGTCTAGAGATGCACAGTAGAGGTTGCACAGCTCTGGGCTGTGTAGAGATGCACAGTAGAGGTTGCACAGCCCTGGCTGCCAGTCTAGAGATGCACAGTAGAGGATGCACAGCTCTGGGCTGTGTAGAGATCCACAGTAGAGGTTGCACAGCTCTGGGCTGCGTAGAGATGCACAGTAGAGATGCACAGCCCTGTCTGGCACAGTCTAGAGATGCAGCTAAGTGCCCCCAGCCTGGCTGTGTAGAGATGCACAAGATAGAGGATGCACAGCCCTTGGACTCAACAGCTGGAGTTTGCCCCATAGATTGTCACAGCTCTGGTGTGTAGAGTGCACAGAGGGAGCACACCGGTCTGACCATTTCTAAGATGCACAGTAGAGGTTGCACAGCTCTGGGCTGTGTAGAGATGCACAGTAGAGGATGCACAGCTCTGGGCTGTGTAGAGATCCACAGTAGAGGTTGCACAGCTCTGGGCTGCACAGTCTAGAGATGCACAGGTGCAGCTGACCCCTTTCTTGGGGAGATGTGCATGAGCTGTGAGCTCATGTCACCCAACACAGGCATTACTGCAAAATTATGACACCATCATCAGCATCACCCGTTACGGCCATGACAGCTTCATAAACTTTGATTTAATCAGACGGTGGAAATTGAACCATAATATGAGATAATCTACAACTGCCAGGTGATTTATGTGTGAGGCGGCAGCACCACCGGCTCTGATGGGGACTCATTCCTCTGTATGCGGGGGCCAGGGGTCAAGCCCCACGTCCCCACTTACACTTAAGGTACACTTAAGGGGACTTAGTGTCCAGTGTTGGTATGCATGTTCATATGTGTGTGTGCCTGTGTGTGTCTGTGTTAGTGTGTGTGTGTGTGTGTGTCTGTGTTAGTGTATGTGTGCATGTGTGTATGTGTATGTGCGTGTGTGTGTAAGTATGTGTGTGTGTTTGTGTACACGTGTGTGTGTGTGTGTGTGTATGTGCGTGTGAGCATGTGTGTGTGTGTGTGTGTGTGTGTGTGCATGCCTGTGTGTGTGCTAATGTGCATGTGATAGACTGTGAATATATGTGTGAAATGGAATTTGAGAGAAAGAGAGCAAGAGAGAATATAATTAAGTATGTGTGTGTGTGTGTGTGTGTGTGTCACGTGTCTCCCCTTCATTTTGTCATGCTTGGTGTCACATCTTTGTTTTTGTCTCATAATGCAATCAATGAACTTCTCCCTCTATCTGCTGAAAGTCAAACCTCACAAATCTGCTGCTGCTTTGAGCCATTCTGTCAAATCTGAGAATCAAGCCCATATTTCTAGGAGTCATGTTGCGTTACTCCTCACTCTGAAGTGTGTGTGCTTTTGCACCTAATACACAAAAGATCTTTTGAAATATGTATGAGGTTCATGAAGCCGGCACTAAAAATAAACTCAAGCTGGGAGTACATTGACAGCTCTGTTATTGAGCTCTCCTTGAGATTCCTCTGTCACTGCTGCTGTGCAGATCTGGCTACCTCAAGGCATTCAGATCTGTCACACATACACACACACACACATACACAGAAACACATACACACACACGCACACACACAGAAACACATACACGCACACACACACACTCACAGAAACACATACACACACACACACACTCACAGAAACACATACACGCACATACACACACAAACACACAGAAGCACATACACACACACACTCACAGAAACACAGAAACACATACACACACACACACTCACAGAAACACAGAAGACACACACCACAACACACACCAAAACAAAACACAACACACCAACACACTCACAGAAACACATATACGCACACACACTCACAGAAACACATACACGCACACACACACACACACACACACACACACACACACAGAAACACATACACGCACACACACACACACACACACTGAAACACATACATGGACACACACACATTAAAAACACAGCATCCACCACACACACTCATACAGGGAGGTACAAGACAGTCACACATGCACAAATACACACACACCATAGAGTCACTGCCTCATACACATACACAAACACTACATGCACACATACACGCACAGACACACTCACACACAGACAAACTCTCTGGTCACATGGTCATATAAACGCTCTCACACTATGTTACTCAAATACACACTGCATATGCTGTGCATTCAGGTACAGCGACACAGTCATGCTCACATGCACACACACACAATTATATGCACAAATATATACACATTAATGTATATGATATAAAAGAGTGGCAGTTAATGTATATATTTCACATCAATCCGTTTTTTTGTTCAACTCTCCCTCTTTATCATGATCGTACACACAACAATGAGCTTTTTATGCAAACAAAGTTAGTCAGTTCTTATTTTTTCACACTAAGTAAATCATTTTTAAAGACAAAAGCATTTGGTCTCAGCTGTCAGAAACAGCTCCCATAATTGTGAATCTCTTCTACATGTACACAGAACCTTTATACAGTTAAAAATCAGTCATTATTATGCATAACTGAGGTCACCTCTGACTTGCTGTTTGCATGAATGGAGCAAGTAAGAGGTGAAGGACACATGCAAAGGAGAGGAAGGCAGGCCTGTAGAAGAAGAGGAAACAATAGAGGAAGAGGAGCCCAGAGAGGAAGAGGGCCGCCAAAGGAAGAGGGGCCCGTGGAGTTGATAGAGTAGGATATGCGGAAGGAACAACATTGGTCAGCGAGCCACTGAAAATGGTGCTCTTACCCACATTCCCACAATTGGCCAACAGAACACAGAGCATGTGATGCTCTTCCTTGATGTGCTGTTGCAGAGCATTGTGCCCCCAGCAGAGAGAGGGCAGGAGAGGTCTAATATGGCACACTCTGCAGTGGAATGGAGCAGTGCTGAATTCAATCCCCCTTGTCAGGCCACTGAATGGTTTTACATCCCTCCCACATGTGATGATGCAGTTCCTCCCCCTGTGTTCTCCCAAGGGCACATCTAACATGATGTCAGTCACGGCATCTGGGCTGATGGACTTGAAAGAACAGACTGGAAGGGCAACATACAATAATGCATTTATTTGGCTATTTTGTACTTTCTTTGCTTTTATAAAATTAGATTTTTTTTTCAATCTCACTCAGTATATATTTTTTGTATATCTGTATATTTTATGCATCGTTTGCATTTATAGCATCATTCCCTTTGTGAAGAACACAACATAATAAAGTCTTTTGTTGCAGTTCTGGCTTTTCTTTGAAGTTCTTTCTCCTTTGGTCTTTAGTAAAATCCCTTTAGGAAACAAAAATACAGCCCACGCTGCAGTAAAATGCTTTCTTGCTTTTACATGCTGTAATCTCAAAAAGTACTGCAGCTCACGCAGTCAGAAAATCACGTCTTCATTATAAATGCAGCCATACACATAATCAAACAAGATTGCTTATTTTCTGCTGCTGATGATTATGATGATAATCATAATAATAATATCTGGAGTAACTATACCTGATGACCCATAAATGTCATCACAGCTATATCAAATATGTTTTGTTTTTTTGAGTTAGCTTGTGTTTGTTTGTATATTCTGTATATGTATGTATGTATGTATGTATGTATATTATTTTACGTCCCAAAAGCCAGCCCATGGTCTAATAACCAGGGACTACAATGGACAGTAACACAACAAATGCCACAAACCAAACAAGGAGTTAAAAATCTACATACAATAACAAAAAGATAATATTTATTACAAACATTAAGACAAAAAACAGAACACATTACCATGTGTAGGTTAACAGGAAGATTTGGGCAGAAAACAGACCAGCTACTCCTTATCTAAAAGAAAGCACAGTTCTACACCTCACTACCAAGGACTTTTGGCAAATACTCTTCCTGCTGTGGCCTAACGATCTAAACATTTGAGCAAGAAAGAAAAGAAACTGCCTGACCACCTGCAATCAACACAAAACGTGAACATAAAACAAAACATGGTAGCTGCAAATTGTGCAAACACAAGAAAGCAAAGGTGTCTTAAAAGGAGTAACAGAGTTGAAAGGAATCTCTGAAAGTCGTCTCCAACTGAGGTGTCTTCAGGCTTTATCCATTGGCTGTTTGGTGGTCACAAGGTGCGCATCATCAGGCAATCAAGCCCTCAATCAGCTCCACCTGCAGGATTGAGACAGACATGCAGAGGCTCCTCAAAGCAAGGGACCATAACAGTATGCATGTATGCATGTGTGTATGTATCCGATGAAGTGTTTGACTGCTCTGCCACTGGGGCCAGCCCTCAGAAAGCAGAATGGGGGCCTGTTCAGCGTCATGATTTCATAACTGAACAGAATTCATCAACACTTTCATCTGTCCGAAATAGCATGATAAATGATAAACCCCAAACCACTGTCAGAGCCAAATCTTCAGAGCATCCTTGTCACAGCTCATCAGCACTTGGCCTGAATTTTGGAACTGCTTCATTTTCTATTGTATCACTGATCGATATCCAAATTAATGTAAACTTTGTCGTATATAATTGTGTGGTTTGTTTATATTATTTACAATGATTAGTTTAGTATTGATTATATATTGTCAATTTTATGAAATCATTGCTACCATTCATGATGTATTTTGCTATTCAGTCCAGATATGGTGTTTACATGTGGTACGTCGGGTAGTAATAATTTGAGAACCGTGGCTGGCAGTTATCCACGGCATGCAAGCAAGCTCTCTAAATCACGGCAGGTGCACACAAAGTGTCATGCACTGGTGTTCACAGCAAGGATCGGATACAGGGGTCTCATGACTGACACTCCCTCTGGAGGCTCAAGCCATCACTGTGCCAGCGTGGCTGTGGCTGTAGCATCACCTTGGAAAGGAGGGTTGCATTCAGCAGAGTACCTCCTGTCTCATCACTCAACAGCGCCCCCTCTGGTCAGTCAGATGCCTGCGACCTGCCTGCACCAGCTGTGGTCCAGCAGCTGCGGGGGCTCAGCTGGTTAATCGCAGAGTGCACTACGGTGGCTGTGTGTTGGTGTTTGCACCACAGAAGAGACGAAGACTACGGCGCTGCTAGGACCAGCCAATGGCTGCTTTGGGAATGCCTAACCTGAGAGAAAAGGGGGAAAATTCCCTCATAAATACTGAATGACAGTCTCCAGGGTTCTCCCCCATCGCTCCAGCTGCTCTTCCCTTGCGCAGTCTCAGCGCGCAGGCTGCAGTGACCCACGGCAGCGTCCATTTAAGTGCGGGAGCAGAGCCCGCTGTCAGGCGAGTACACAGCGTAAAAGCGCTAAACCAACCCGCCAAGCCATTACGGCCATTACCCACATAACCCTTCAGCGGGAGCTGCTTTTACTGTCAATGACAATGCAGAGGTCGGCTTTTTATGCCGCGTTCATAAAAAGCGCCGTAAAAAGGGGGGGAAAGCGCGTCTCCTCCATATTCATGATGCGCTTTCCTGTCTCTCCCGCCGCGGGACGGCGAGGAGCCGTTGCTGTCGAGGCGTGGCGTCCAGAGGCACCGCGGGACTGCGTGGCGGCGCCGGCGACGCCCATGGCGATGCCTGGATCTCGTCTCTGCGGACGCGCGCGAGAGCCGTGCGCCGGCGGCGGGGAGAAGCAGCGCCTCAGTAATTGGAGCCATTTTGGAGAGGTGCAGTGAATTATATCCCCCCGCACCTCTAATGAGTTCCTGAGTCTGAGCGGGTCCTGCTCTGTGGCTGTGATCCCCCTGCTGCTGCTCTGAGTTGGCTAACATTCATCACAGGAACACCACCACCTCCCCTGTAAACCAGACAAATGCCTTCCTGTTTAGGAATCTTATTTGGAGCCATCAGATTCATGGCAACAAATCCAGCATTAATAGTTATCTATTGAATCTCTCGCACGCAATAAACACCCACATTTATTTCTCCGCTTTCTCGGGGAAAGGGTAAGTGGATCAATTAGGGAAGACTACAAGTTCAGCATCTTTACATGTAGCGTTGGTTGTTAAGTTCAGCCACACAGGGGTCCCTGCATTGTCTCTGGTCTGCTTTCCAAACCCAAAGCCAGATTCATTATCACAGTTTCTCTGAAATATGTAACCCTGCACACCCCAGCACCCCTCCTGTCCTCTTCCCCTTCCCCCCTCCTCATTCGCTAATGGCCCTGGATTGATTTTTAATTAGTTACACTTTTGGATTTCTGCCAATTAGAATGTATCTGAATAAAATGCTTATCGCTGTGTTGGTTTCAGGAGGAAACTTCAGCAGAGTGGAGAGGCCCATGTTTAGGGTTTCTGGCATGCAGGGCAAAATTTTCACTCTGAGCATATATAATTATATATTATATATAGTTAAATATGTACTATATATACGTGGTTCTCCTTTGACACACATGGTGTCACCAGTCTGGTTCTTTCCACATCACAGACAACAGCTATAGAGTGGAATTGGAGGAAGACCTTTCCTGTGTGGCTTTGACATGCAGGACACCAACACCTCCAATCAATCAGCAATCCCCCAGGTGAAATAATCACAATTGTGAGTCGCTCTGGCACGGTCCGGATTTTAGTCCGAGACCATGGGGCTCATCCATGCAACACAGCGTGCTGCCTCAACCAAATGAGCCGTCCAGCAAACAATTCACCACATGACTCACCACATTAAAATTCACCAATGTTTAATGTGGTATGGTGAGTCAAGGTTCTGCAAAAGGTATTGTTTTGCCTGAGCTTCAATTCCATAATGAATTTTCCATCTAAAGCAAGACTGACTGTATTGGGATAGCAGGTTACATCTTGATGGGGCAGTGTGAGCTTCCGACAGAAATAAACACTATGACCATGGACTCTCAGCCCTTAATTAAGCACCAAAATTAAGTATGGAAATCTGGGTTGTGATTCAGTTCGCTAGTTACCGTTGCCAGTCGTATGAGAACCGGCACAAGATAATTCCGGTCAATTTCACCGTTCATGGCCATTATTCATTGTTTATATCTTTATTTCCTTATGCAATGTTGATATTCAAATGATATAATAATGTTCAACACATTTGTTTTGGAAAAGTCACAAAGGGGAAGCGATAGGCTATGGACATCTTCACAGCAGGTTTATTGATCTTCTTAAAGTGAGAAATTGACTGCGTTTCTACTGTTAACTCCTTTTTAACTAGGCCACGGTAGCCACCCTGCAAATGCCAAATTTTTAAATGAATGTTACCTAGCCCTATAGATCCTCTAACATACAAACCATTAGTTGTTATGTTGTGTGCACAATACCCCATTAAAACACTTTAGTTTAAAATATGACAAAACCTTTCATTTATTTGTCATTCATGGTAAAGGAAAAATGAAATCCATGCCTATGTGTTTCTTTCAACTAGACTGTATGTGTGTTTGCATGTATATATGTGTATGCATGTTTCTCTCATAGCCTACATTTGTATGCATTACTATTATCACTTACTCATAACAAACAGTACAAAAAGAAATTATATCTGAAGAAAAATACATTTTCAACATACAAAAATATCAAGTTACTCACACATACAAAGCAAGTCAATTATTCAACTTGCATCTAGGCCTGCCATTAAAATTACTGATATCTAAAGTTACAAGAAACAATATTGGCTATCTTATACAGATTCAACTGTAAAGCAGTGCTACCCAGTGTTTCCTAAATGTGTTTTTTCATCATACCATCTGAAGAGAATAGTCATTCAAGTGTCACATCAAAGTGTTAAATAACAAAAATTGCTTAATGGAAGAACACATCATTTAAACATTTAAATGTTTTAAACAGATGAGGAAAACTTACACTCCAGAAAGGATATGTTTATACTTGGTTGTCGAGTTAATTTTTAAAAATGTAAAAATATACAGGTTCTTGTATATTTGCAACTTAAAATAAACACAGAATGTAAAACTTAAAATAGTTACTGTACATACATACATACATATAAATATGTACACAGAATACTTAATTATGGGGACATTTTCCTAGCAGCATATAACATTCACATTTACAAACAGACATTTATACCAAGAAACATGCAATCATTCACACTACAGACAGGGGGGAATAAATAAATACATATAAAATTTGGAAATATTTAGGCCTATGAAATGAATACTGAATTTTACAAAACAATCCAGATGTTTGATTGGTACTGTACTGTATGCATGTGGGTCAAATAAAGTTTAGCTAAATAAGTACAATAGTATAATTTATTTTACAATGTAAAATTATTTTTAAAATCTTATTTGTGAACACAATTTTATTTACAGCAACAATGCTAACATCTCAGAGCAAATGTCACAAGCCAGTGGAGAGAGTGTAAAATCTTCAGTAAAACAACATTCTTTAATTTCTCTCAACTTTTCACATATCAGTGAACAACCAAAAAGGCAGAGTGATACCTGAACCTTTGAAATGTGATGTAAAATAATGCATGTTGCATGCTGTTGCACAAACAGCATGACACAACGTGTTTCCGGAATGACTGTAAAGGCCAGTTCAGATCAACGACTTGCAACGAGACGAAGCGGTTTTAAAATGTTGCAGAGAAAATTGCAGCGGCGTGAACTGATTATCTGCAGAGCGTCTGAAGCCGTTGCCTGGGGTCTCAAAAGACCCACCTTGTCAAATCGCCAAGTTGCAGTTTTAGAACGTTTACAATCAGACGTCTTGGAATTTTGCAAGTTACATCCAGTCTCGTTGCGAATCATTGATCTGAACTGGCCTTAACATGCTGATATGGTGGGCGTCATGGCCTTTTCTCACAAGGTACTGTAAGGACGTGATGGACTATGGTGAAGGTCAGCGAAGGTCAAGCGGTCTTAAACGTGGTGGCTTCAAAGCTCGCAGAGCATGGGAGTCTGATGAAAAGGAGAGGAGAGAGTCTGCTGTACGTTGCCGTGGTCCTAGGATGCTCTTTCTCTCCCCAGGTCCCAAGGGAAAGGGAGAGACGAGCTCAGCATGGGCCCCAGCATGGGGTCTGACACTCTGAGACACGCTGCAGAGTTTCCCTCTCAGACCGTGTGGCTGGCACATCGGCACCGCTCCCTAGAAGAAGGACTGCAGGTTTAGGGGAGTAACACGCTTTCACAAAGAACGTCTGAAAGACCAGGGGGATGGAGACACAGGCTGTGGGACAAGGTGGCTGTAGAGGGAGAGCTACATCTGTCCTAAATAGATGCACACAGTCCTGCAATGTCAGGCTCCTTCAACACACCGTGAACGGGCAGCAGTGCTCCAGAGAGAAGTGTTTGAATGTGTGAAGGCATGCACGCTTGCGTCTGAGGGTGTGAGTGCCAGTGTGTCCATGTGTTTTTGACTGAATGTATGTGTATATATATATATATATACATATATATATGTATGTATGTATGTATGTATATGTACATCTCATGTGAGTCAGTGTGCATTTTTGTATGTGTGTGTGCATGTGTGCGGTTGCATGTATTTATGAGTGCATATGTTAGTTTTACTGTGTGTGCGCATGTGTGTGTGTGTGACTGTGTGTTTGTTTAATAGGACTCAGGAGAATCATGCGGTGGGGTACACATGTGCACGTACAGACACACACACACACAGACACACACGTACACACACTATCTGAAGTAATTTATTGTAGTGATCCATCATTATCATGTTTTATTATGGCCACCACTGGTGATATAATTCACAAATAGGCACGCTCACTGGAAAGGACACAGAGAGGGAGGGGTGTCCTTTACAGTCTTTCTCTGCCAGCCGGCTTCAAGGGAACCACCCTAGCCCTGGATCCCAGGGACAGGGTGGAGAACGGGTGAGCAGGAGCTTTTCCGGTTTTAAGAGTGCACTGCAGCTGGGGCTGACGGGGGTCCCGTTAGTGGCCACTGAGAAAAGCATCGCTGCCGCACAGAGGTGACAGTCTGGTCACGTGACCGCCTTTGTATTCGGCAGCAATAACTCACTGCCTGTCTGTCCGGATTGATCCTGGGGCGGACATCCCCAGAGGACCCCTGCGCTCGGCAGACTTTGATCTACAGATTAATGCATCCGGGACCCCCGGCTTTGTCTCCAGCCAAAAGCCTATGGCCCCAAAGTTGTATCCAGCAAAGGTTGAGTCCCATGTTTATTTGGAGTAATGAATTGCAGTAATTAATGCACCAATTGATTCCTCCAGTGTCTCCTACAAAGGCCACTCCGATTTTTAATTTAGAGGGAACCAGAATGGAGGAAAGGAAAGGGGGGGGGGGGGGCAGGTAAAAACCCAATAGATGTAAAACAATTGTAATGTGCAGGCAGGAGGGTGGGACGGAGCACGGTGTAATTGTTCTGTGAATCACATTTGAATAAGTCTCATGAATTCAAGGTGTTGGTGCGCCCGTGTCCTGATATTTTTCTCCCTTTGCCTCTAATAAAAATGCAAATGCTGGGAGGGCAATGGGGAGGCAATGAGGACGTTTTGCTGAGCTGCATCGTGCAGCCCCCATGTCACGCTAATAACCGGGATGCAATTTCCACCGACAAACATCAAGTGAATTAGCATATAATCTCCTGAAATTATGAGTGCACTAATCAGCAGTACCCTGCCTTTTAATCAGCCCTGCGAGGAATGCTCTGAAATTAGAATCCGGAATGGGTTTTCTGTGGGAAAAAGCGAGCGCGGGAGCACTGGTCCTCTCCGCTGAATCGTAATGCAAGGCAGCTCCGATAATGAAACGGTCATGTAATTGTGACTTATAGAAATAATGATTTCTTGTGCATTCCAACGGGTATCAGTACCTCTGGAAATAGCATCACATTTTGAGCGGAAAGCAAACCAATTTAAAAGCGGGGAGGGAGGGAGGGATGAAGCCCTACTGAATTCCCAATAGGGGTCACCACCCCATAGCCCCTCCCCTCCCCCACAGCTCTGTGCTGTATGTGAACACCTGGCTGTGGGCCATGCGAAGCTGCTTAATACTGAGGAGGAGACACACACCTCTACGCACAGACCAGACCATTCATTACTATCAGTGGGCTCCTACTTTAAAAATTGCTTTTCTGTCCATTGGGAGTAATTAAAAGTAAATGAGCTTTTAACCCTGAGTGAATATTGGAAAATCTGTGCTTATTGATTTATTCAATTTAGAATTTGTAGGTAACCAGATTACCAAGTGCATTAGTTTTATCTGAATTATAGCATTCTCCTGATTTTTCTTCTGCTCTTTCAACAAAAAGGCATGCGGGACAAGGACTGGGTCAAAACAGAAACCCTGGATCATATTTCAAAGCCTGCTCATATTTTATTTATGTAGGGTAATGCAAAAACTGGAATTATTAGGCTGATAGTAAAAAGCCTAACACATTTTTAATTTACATTCTTTGTGTAATTTTATTGCTAAAAGAACAATATTGCATTTCATATTTTCCCATCAGCAAATAAAAAAAGAAATATATTAAATAACTGATTGTTTTAGGCAGCATGCTTGCCCTGCACTTAGTTAAACACATTTTATCCCCTTATCTCAAAGTTTGGAATTGCTAACTGTATTTGTTGGCCAGTCTAAGCCTCCATCCAGACAGGAAGCTTCTCTCTCTGCAGTCTTTTGATCGCTCAAACCTCGCTGGCATCACTGTGTCGAAGGAGTAATCTTCACATGCAGTCGGTACTGAGGGGCCCAGTTAACTAAACCAGTTGACCAATGCCAATGCTCACCATGAGCTCACAAAACATGGAAATTAATTAATTCACCTGTTATATACTCACCTTATTTTATCATTTCATACTGTATTTGGAATCTTTATTTTTATTGGATTTTGAGTATTCTTCTTGACTTATATCATTATTCTACAAGTTCACTATATATGATGTATCTACAATATCTAGGTATGTAAATAAAATGTTTATATCAATAAACTTTGAAACTAACAAGATAAAAATATAAACTTTTTACTATACTAACTTTTTAACGTTTTATTGTACATTTTATTGTAGCAAGCAGGAGTGTCAGCTGAAACAAGAAATGAGAAATGAATTAGATTAATTTAACTAATGAATTTGTTTTCATTCTTAGTATGTTGCTGGTAAAATTATAAGTAAACTCTGAGATTTCACAGCCTTTCACATGTGAAAATTATTTGTAAATCTGCCATTTTTTGGTGCTACCACACTGCCCAATCCTTATGGCTTTCCTCCTTTACAATACTATGCAAAGTATCATTACTATTGGCTTATTTGCATATTTATCTTCATTTCTCTTCCAAATTTCAAATACCCTATTGTATTTTAAGCCTTTCCATCATTAAGACATCCTCTGCCAAATGAGGTTTTTCACCGCTTTTCACAATGGCTTCTGCAAGCTGAATAGTTCTAGCTACTGCACTACATACATGCAACCAGAGGGGGCACTAATGTGTTCTCTCTGAGGGCTCTGACTTGGTGTGGATTTGACCTGGGCAATAGGACCAATCCCAGCTATGTGCAAGGGCCTTACTGGGATGTTCCTCTTCAGATTTTATAATACAATTATTTTAAAGGAAAACACACAGAGTTTCAATGCCATGTATATTAATTTCTATGAAACTTTCAGTCATCTGGGTGTGTGCAACCCAATATTAAGGTCTCTTACTGCTTCAAATGATAACTATGAATATCAGCTATTATTTCCATAGAAATCCACTCAGGAAACCAGGGGACACCTTATCAAAGAAATGCTGATGAATAAAACTAATTAAGCACACAAAATCATAATGACAGAATTTTGTTATACTGCCACAATGAAGTCAAAACATGAAAAATGACTTCTCTCTGATTGCAATTAATCAGTTACATTATGCTTAATTTTGTTTGACGTCGGTAGATAAAACGCCCTTTGAATGCACCTGTCCTTTGACCGTTTCGTTTGCGGTTTCTTGATTCTCTCATCATTAAAAGCAGTGACGGTCCCGGTACGGATGTGTGTGAATTAGTACAGGCCTGGGATTGGTATCCCCTTGTGAAAGGGAGCAGAGCCTGATTGCGAAGCCCACACAGCCCAGAGAGGAACCTGATTAACCTTTCGGTGACCCCCCCCGGCGCCACGTGACCGCCTCAGCTTCCCCTCCAGTCTCTGGGCTGGCCGTGGAAGGAGGCGCTCAACCTCACCTCTGGCGCAGTGATAAATTGACAATAAAAAATTCAATGGCCCAGTAATTACCAAACACTTCGGACACGGGCGAAATTATTCAGCTCTGTCACAACACATCGGCTCGGCCGGCTTTCACCTGGAATCCTCCGGCCCCCAGCTCCTCTCTAACTTTGTTTTCCTGATGCAGATTAGATCTGCCACCCCATTACAGATTCATTTTCCTAATTTTTCATGTCTGCGCTGTGCCCCATCTGCGCAGGGCTGATAATTGTGGGGCCCAGCCCTGGTGATTAACATCAGCTGAATTAATTACGCCTGCCATTAGGGCTCCAGGTTGCACATGGTGATCAAGAAAAATTAACTTTCTCCCCGGCCTCTAAATCATCTCACCTTCAGGAGGAGTGATATCGCCCAGACAGCGAGAGCGGCGCCTCCCGCTCCCCGCTCCCCGCTCCCCGCCGCCAGCGCTAGCCGGGCCGCGCGCCTCCCGCGCCTCCCGCGCCCGCCACTTCCTGGGGGACGATCCCGCGCAGGCATCTCTGTCAGGTCTGTCCCAGGTCTGTCCCGCTGTCCTGAGGCCTGGGGGGGGGGGGTTTGCCAGAACGGTGACAAATCACTTTGGGTTTGATCAGTTAAACTCACCCAACAGGTTAAAGAGGGAGACCTCCTGCTTTGGGCATGAGGGACTGCCACGCCCAGGCTCGTTCGGTAGACACCTGGGCCCATCCAGCCGGTGGCTTGATGTGCAACCAGGTACGCCTACATCACCAGGACCGGTCACGCACCATCAGTCAGTAGATTTTCAGCCAATCACCGCACTGCTACTAGAGCACCGGCTGATGTGCATTTTAAGTATAATACGCATGGCATTGAGAGGTGAGATTTTGCACTCCAGGCTTCAAGGCAGAAAAGGGCAGGGCAGAGCAGGGCGGGGCACGGCAGAGCAGGGCGAGGCAGAGCAGGGTGGGGCAGGGCAGGGCAGGGCAGGGCAGAGCAGGGTGGGGCAGGGCAGGGCAGGGCACGGCAGAGCAGGGCGGAGCAGAGCAGGGCGAGGCAGGGCAGGGTGGGGCAGAGCAGGGTGGGGCGAGGCAAAACGGCATGGCAGGGGAAGAGTGGGGTGGGGCGGGGCAGGGTGTGGCGGAGCAGGGTGGGGTAGGGCGAGGTGGAGGAGAGCAGAGAGGACAAGTCAAGATCCTGAAGATGGCTACAACACAAATATGTTGCGCATACTATGCGCTGATGTGTGTGGACTGGAGGTTGAACATGATTCTCCATGCATGCTAGCTCTAAGCAAGACCTTCAGAGAGAACCACATGGTTCAGGAGTCAGGGACTTTAGGAAGAATCTTCATTTTTTCTCAACGTACGGAAGCTCATTGGATGTTAGATTTTCAGAGGAGGCACTGAGCAGGTCTTGAAAATACACACAGGAGGCAGCTGAAGAGGGCGGACTTTGGAGAAATATTTTGGGGGTTAAAATCAAACGCCACAGGCAGTGCTGAAGAATGGTGTGTTTATAAGCTATGTTGATGGAGGCAGGCCCCGTGCCCCCACAGCACTGAGAACAGTGCTCATGTCAGGAGGAGATAAGCAAAGTGTGCCTGGATGATATTGACTTGTCAAGGTTAAGCAGGGAGAGGGGAGAGAGAAAGAGGAGGGGAAGCCCGAGCGTCCGCTGAGGGCGTGGGTAAGGGAGGGACATTAGGCGAGCGCTCAGCGCTCATTCTAAACGACAAACACAGCTTTTTTATGAGTTCATTCTTACCCTTTCGCTGCCATTTCCCTTTTGTCTTCCTCTGTTCTTTCATTTCAATTAATTTAATTCAGTTTTACAAAATCCAATTAGCTCCTCGCCCAAACCTCCTCGGAGTTTTCCCCCAACATATTGTGTGTGTCAGGCTTTGAAAAATGGCCCGGAGCTATTAAACAGCTTTGTGGTGGATGAGGGGTTTATAGTGGCACATCACAGCGAACAATAATGATCATCATCTGAGAAACGGTACGATGCGATCGGTAATAAAAGCTCGGTAATCAAGAGTGCTTACATTTAAAGATGTGCGGAGAGGCTGTGGCGGGGCGGACGGCGTTATTAATACTTCCATTACGCGCTGGCTCCCGAAGAAGGAAACAGTAATAGCACAGTTAACATGGGCCCCTGCCCCTCTCCTGCATCGCACTGCAAAAAAAAAAAAAAAAGGTGCAAATGATTGTTTTTACCAGCATGTGGTAAACAGTAAATGAAATCTAATTATATGGAAAATGAAAGTAATCACAGAACTAAACATGAAATCATTAAAGAGAAATCATCCATAATCATCCGTTGGAATTAGGGAAGGTAATAACATTACAATCCGCTATTACTTCTGATGGAAGTTATATCGCTATGGTTTAATCTGGAAGGAATGAGGTTGTCTGATTACACATTTGATTACTGTGTGCGTAAGCTGGATTGCGTGGAAGGGAATTAATTTGGATTGGCTGTGCTGTTGTGGCTCGGGGGGTGAATGTTCTTCCCTTCTCTGGACTCAAAAAGGACAAGAGGGGCTGTGTTATCGGAGCCATCTCCACAGCGCGGCTCCAGCGTAATGATTCAAAAGGTTAAAAGACTGGTCAGCAATTACCCTCCCTGCATCTGAGGCGCGCTGTAAAACACAATCACATTACCGCTGCGGACAAACGGCAGACGCGTCGGCCGAGCGAGCGGCCCGGCTCTTCGCACCTCGCGGTGGCGAGCGCCTTTCTGGGGGGAGAAATCGATGGCTGATGAAATGCGTTCTTGGACAGCGCGGGTCGCCGGTTCCGTGCGGCGCGGAGCGTGTTTACACTCCTGCTTATCTGGGGCCGCAAAAAAAAGGGGGGAATGGGGAGGGAGGGTGGGTGGGGATTGGGGGGTGGGAAGGGTGGGGGGGGGGGGGGGTCCCTCTGATATCCAAGGCACTTCGATCTGAAATGTTCCAGGGGGCGTCAATAAAAGAAATTTATTGCGTTTTATTGCAGGAACACAGGTAAGCAGAACACACAATCAACAAAGTAATCCCCTTTGACTTCGGCACTTAACAAATCAGCCCTAAAGGGCCCGGCCGAGGAAGGGGCCCCGGCGGCCAGCTCTTTAAGAGCCCCCGCCTGTCAGAGGAATGCGCCAGCCAGATGCCGTCTGGGAGAGAATAAAGGAACGGGGGAGACATCTGGGGTTCGTCTGCAGGGCCGCTGGAGGTGTCCGGCGCGTAGATGTCCACTTCAAACCGCCCGTGCCGGGCCTAATGAGAGCGGGAGGAAGAAAGGGCCGGCGCGGCGCGTCTGACGGCTCCGGCCAGCTGCTTCCCGGGGCACCGAGGTGCGCTCCGAGGGGCTCCGCTTCAGACAGAAACAAGCCCGTCGCCCTTCAAGCCATTAAGTAAAAACTTCCGGTATTGCCGGGGGGGCAATTAGGGCGGTCTGATTTAGGGGTCGTAACGCGAAGGGAGGGCGGGAGGAGGGTGCGAACCGTAAAATCCCGGCTCGTTAAAGCGGTGATCTCATCACCCTGCGCCGGCCGGGAGCCGCGGCGCGTCAGACAGGCGCTCGTCCTCCGTCCTCCGTCCGCCGCGACAACTTTTAAATCTGTCATCGCGTCCCCGGCCGGGGTCCCTCCGTCTTTCTCACAGCCCTGCGTGAGGAAGGGAGGAGCGGGGGCCACATGCGGGAGCGTTCAGACCCCCCCCGCCCCCCCGGCGTGAGCCGGCGGGCCCCGCGCACATGGGCCGAGGTGTAAGCCGTCGGCTCATTATCGGCCCGACGCCGTACACTGAGCAGATAAGCGCCACGGAGACAAGATAAGAGCTCCGGCAACAGATAGGTGCTGCCAGAGCACTGCTGACTTCACAGAAACGCAGAACATCCTTCCCACCTCCACATTCTTTACTTCTTTCACATGGCACCACCACTCCTGGACCTGCATTAAAAAATGCCTGTTTTCTGATAGGTATTGAAAAGGACTGAATAAGCCTTCCCTCAGAGGGAACAGACACCATAGTGGCTCAGGTCCTGCAGTCAGTAATGCTGGAATACTCTTGACAGTATGAGTGCTAGGGGGGGAAAAGCAAATAAGCCCAGCTGTGTTTTAGTTATTTAAACGTTTTCAAATAGCCTCTCTTAACTGAGCTTTGGATGGATGTCCAATCACAAATAAATTCCATGATCACTTCTGCTTGATGAATAGCTGTAGATTTGCATTGTTATCGTGAAGCTAATATTTCTGCGAAATCCATCATTTGTTTACAAAAATGCTGCCACAAAGTAACGTGAAATTACGTTTGGAGAATGACCATGTGCTTTTCTGGTTATGTGCACAATATTCTGCGTCAGCTTCATTACATTGCCATGAGAGTTTTCTAAATGTTTGTAGTCAATCTGTATGGGGAATGAAAAAACATGGCTAGTATAATAACAAATCAGGCCACGTGTGCTCTGTGCTATGTGTTTGAATTAGAGGAAATCAATTCAGATGCTAATGAGAAAGGCGCTAATTTATTAGCTGCTGAGGAATGCATGTTACATTAATTTTAACTGTAAACAATTATTTCACAGTAAGATTTATTGCTTTGTTGTCTACCAGACCACACAACCCCCAACGCTACATTTCAGACCTGCAATTCAACATCTTCTGTGTGTGTGAGTGTGTGTGTGGGTGTGTGTGTGTGTGTGGGTGTGTGTGTGTGCATGGGTGTGTGTGTGTTACCCATAAAACATCTGCAACGCTGCAACATTTTGTATTTATTTATTAAGGCCTTAAATTGACCTTTCTGAGGAAATATCCTTAAATTTTGTTCAGGGAAACAAGAAATATTCCTGGCAATAACTTCAATACCCAACTGTTGTGCTTTACTAATAGGGGCCTAATATTGTTTGGTACAAATCTGTGCCAGTCTGAATGTCCAAGTATAGTAATCCTTTATTTATTTTTGTTTTTTCTGTTGTCTGCTCACTGCTCATCCAGTATCAATAGTATCGATAAATCCTCATAGAAGTGCATTCATTAAACCATGTCTATCATAATTACATCTGGCCATGGCTGTGTATATCTGTATTTTAGAGTTTATTCACTCCGATCAGTGGTAAGTCTCCAGCCCCCCATTTTTTTATATATGTTTCCTGAATGCTCAATGGCCAGATCTTCGTACAAATATTTGAAAATGATTGAATGACTTATCTGCTCAATATTAACAGATGAGGCTAGGCTTTGGTTTTGATTCGCTGATTGTGCAATTATTTTCTCCAAAAAATGAAAACAGCATCAGCGATTACATTTGCTCATAAGTCGGTATTGTGAAATGTGTATAAAATATCTGTTCCCTTCTGTAACATACAGAGGTAGCTATATTACCCATATATTCCATATTACCCCCCAATTATAGAACAGGTGGATCTGACGATTCTTATTCTCTTTGGGGCATAACTCATGTCTTAGTATTCTATGCCAGAAGATTGAGAGTCGAAGAATAAAATAAGTAATTGTCTTTTTAGGTTAGATTTGCTGCTGGGCTGTCAAAAGGGCTCCCTCTTTGGATATTTTTGACAAATTACAGTATTTGAAAGAAATTTTGATTTGCAAAAAAGTTGACATCCAAAATGACCAGGTTCAGCATGTTCTTCGAGTTCTCTGGCCAAGCTCAACATTTTAAATTACTGGGATATCGTTGATTGATGAAAATGCAAAGGAATTTACACAAGCCACATTATATATATGCAACCCCACAGTTAAATATAGACAGTCCCTAGCAAATGTTGGACTGACTCCATGAATGCACCTAATTTATTCTATAACGTTTATGCATTGATAAATGGTAAAGAAAATGAAATGACCATCATCCTATCATCTTTTCATTTTGTATCATCTATTAATCCTAATGTATCAATAATAATAATAATAATATAAAGGTATGTATCTTAGTATGTTTTGCCAATAGACAAGTATCCATCTTTTTTTTAAAAGTAATTAATCTTTATTCTGTTTCATGTCTAAAACTTAATGTAAAAAATACATGTTATATTATTGAGGTTTTTCCAAAAACTTATTTTCCAAGGGAAATAATATAAGGTATAATACTCTATGACCATTAACCAGCCTTACACTGCATGCATGTATGCAATCTGTGCCAAGATGTGGACATTAATTACATAATTTTAAATTATAAATACTGACAACCAGGACTGAAACAGGCAGCCAACAGATGTATCTCAATGAGAATTTGTGAAAGCAGTCTGTTTCTTTGTGTTATGCAACCGACTTTGGATGCCAACAGAAAGCTTATGGACAAAGGCAGCTGCGTTAACATGCTCGTAATGTGTGGGCTGATGGGCTGCATGAAAGTGCTTAATAAGCCACAGGCAGTGATGGCGAGCCTTCCAAGATGTCTGTCGTTAAGGCATCTCATATGAGATCGAACCGCTACCTGATTAGCATGTGTGTCGGAGACGTGTGCGTTGCGTATTTTCCATCTGTTGCCGCAGTTTTGATCCTCCTTAATTGAAGAAGCAGTTGCCATCCTCGGGGAGTGATCAATACAAATTTACTTTTCAGCTTTCTCTCTCTCCAAGGCCAGCTCTCTGTCATACCCATCAAATGCTACAGAAATTACTTATGCATTTATAACAGGTGAATACGGACACATTTATTGTACTTTTGGGGGAATCTATTGTGCATTTTCCCCACTCATTCATTTACTTTGAAAAAGACTTAATAAATTAATTCCATTACTGTTCATCACAATAATAGTGATTTTTTTATGGCTGATGAAAGATATTATGTAGTCTTTTACACTGAAGATCTCAAATGGCCTGTGGTTTTAAAAACATTCCCCATATCCAAACGCCACGAGCTGTGTACCAGATGCCTCACCATTTGTGTGTGCTTTTCCAAAAATCGAATTAACTCGCAAGATGTTGGAGAGTGGTGCACTTAAAATATCGCTCTCTGTACTCTCACTGTGTTTTTATCACATTGTTTTATACTTAGAACCATTAAGAATATCAGTGCTAACGACATAGGCATCCATATTCACACAGCCAGGTCTGCTGGGCCTAGCCAAACACTGACACGGGGTTTTCTTCTGACCCGAACTGAACGAGAATATAATCCGGCTCATCCGCGGCCAGCCGTTTGTTGTTCTGCCCGTGAAGCCCCTCCGTCCGAGATGGATGCGTGTTATTGTTTGCGCGGCGACAGCGGGTCTCAATCAGGTCCTCCGCGCTCCAATCCCAGGTAGAGGTTATGAAGTGCTGAGTCAGTTCCTGCTCCTTCGATTCATCACTCGGCAGCAGCCGGCAGGTGTAGTTCCCCCCTCTCCCGGGGGAGACAGGAAACACCTGCCCCCGACTCCTCGGGATTTTATTATCCCTCCGTCCCTTTGTCTGAGGCTGCTGGGAGCTCGGCGCCAGCATGCAGAAACTGTGAAAACAGCACTTTTGCAGTCATTTGTTGCCTGTACACAGAAATTAAGGAAAGGGGGCTTGCCCTCCCCTCCCCCTCCCCCCTCCCCCCTCCCTCCCCACGTCCCCACACCTCGTTTCCCAGAGGGAGTGAGGGAAACGATGCATTGACTGGGCCCCACACAAGCGCCTTGGGTCCTGCCTGAATCTGGCTAGGCCACTTACCCGCGTATCAACCTTTGCAAAGCACTGTGCTCCAAAACGTCTCCGCAAAACGAAAAAAAAAGAGCTGCCTCTTGCTCTGGAATGCCGACACAAGCGGGCGTGTAAGCGCCAGTATTTTGTACGATGATTATAATTTCACCACAAATTTATTGATGAATTATGCAAGGACCGGAGCCCCGTGAGCCATCGTTATAATTACATTTGAGCACAGCGGGCCAGAGAGGGGGCGAGAGCCTCTGTCTCCACTGCGGCAGGCCGTCAATTAGCGAGAGGAGGGGGAAAAGCAGCATCTATCTTTTGTTGCTTACCACCGAGGTGCTGTAAATAAGGCTTTTATTACGGCGCGCTATCTGTTTCTCCTCTCAGAGATCAATACCCCAATCCACTTGAATGTTTCCTAATGTAATCACTTTTTGGCCTTCTATTTTTCATTAGGGATAGGGTTAAAAGTCATGGTCATCTGCTTTAAAAACAAGTTGCATCTTTGGGAACGATTTAAAAATGAATAGTTTTTTTCGGCCCCGTGCGGATCTTCATTTCTCTAATGAAGACGTGTCTGGGTTGTTTCCCTGCTGTTCTTCGCAGAGTTATTATGTGTGTCATGGACAAACTGGAGAGAATAGCCGGTGCCACTTCATTATTCCCAGAGAGCACTTAAAGAGGCCTGCTTTTATCTGTCTGTATTTATATAAAGAATGGAACTGTGCATGTCCACCCATGACCTGGAGTTCATTAAAAAGGGCTTGGTGTGATCTGAAATTAAATCAAATAGCTCCATCCATGGAAAGGTGAACCGGATATACCACACATCAATCAATTACAGACCCCACATTTGAGTATGGAGAAACCTGGATTTGACTATGAATATATCTATGCATGTCTGCATGTATGTATTTATATACACACACACACACAATGAGCTCCATAATGTTTGGGACAAAGCCTTCTTTTTCTTGATTTGGCTCTGTACTCCAAAATTTTAGACTTGTAATCAAAAAATTAATATGTGGTTAAAGTGCAGATTCTCAGATTTTATTTCTTTAATATGTTTTGGCTTGAGCATGTAGAAATAACAGGCATAGCCCACCCATTTCAGGGCACTATAATGTTTGGGCTTCACGGGTGTTTCTGATTAGTCAGGTGTGTTCAATTGCTTCTTTACTGCAAGTAGAGAGCTTTTATTACCTAGTCTTGATTCTCAGCTTTTTGCCTTTGGAGTCGGTTTTTGGAGTTTGTCAACCTGAGGAATAGAGTTGTGCCAATGAATGTCAAGGAACCCATCATGAGGCTGTAAAATATGAAGAAAAAATAGCAGTCAGAGACATAGGCCAAACCATAGGCTTACCAAAATCAACTGTCTGGAACATCATTAAGACAGAGAGCACTGGTGAGCTCAGTAATCACAAAGGGCCTGGTAGGCCAAGGAAGACTACAGTCTAAGTCTACAGTTAATGACCAAAGAAATCTCACCACAATTAAGAAAATCCCCCAAACACCTGTCCTATTCATTCTGCTGCTGCTATCCGCAGTTACATCATCAATGAAGACAACTGATGAGTCAGTACATGTAGCAGCCATACATGTCCACCCCCACCACCATGTTTCACAGATGAGGGGAGATGCTTTGAATCTTGGGCAGGTACTTTTGGCCTATGCACTTTGCTCTTGCTATCACTCTGACACAAGTGAATCTTGCTCTCATCTGTCCACAAGACCTCTTTCCAGAACTCTGCAGCCTCTTTTGGGTACTTCTTAGCCAACTCTAATCTGGGAATCCTGTTTTTACAGCTAGCTTGTGATTTGCATCCTGCAGTGTATCCTGTGTAGTTCTGTCTTTTGCAGACATTACATTGCATTACATTACATTCATTTGGCAGACGCTTTTATCCAAAGCGACGTACAAGAAGTGCATTTTCATGATCGTAGACAACTGCTGAACACGGGTTCAGTAAGGTACAATTACTTATTTTGTACAGCTATTTCTAGCTGAGAACAATGAACACTATCCTGGTCTAACATCTGCAAAGCCAAACTAGGCAGAAGATTAAGCTAGAGTATTAGGACAGACAGTAGTCACTGACACATTCGCACCTGTCCTGAATAGTTTTTTCAGATCTGTCAGACTGGTGTTTCTTTATTATGGTGAGAATTCTTAATGATGTTCCAAACGGTTGATTTTATTAGGCCTAAGGTTTGGCCTAAAGTCTCTGACTGTTAATTTTTTCATATTTCTCAGCCTCATCATGGCTTCCTTGACTTTTGTTGGTGCAGCTCTGGTCCTAATGCTGACAAACTACAATAACAGACCACAAAGGTAATCAAAAGCCTAGAATCTAGAATAGATACTGAAATATTATATTTGTATATATTTGTATTTGTATTGAACACACCTGACCAACCAGAAACACCTGTGAAGCCATTTGTACCAAACATTATGAAATGGGGGGCTATGTATAAAAAGTGCTGTTATTTCCACACGGTGAAACCAAAATGTATTAAAATACTCAATCAAACATTGTGGAGTAGAGACCCAAATCCAGAAAAATATGTTTTATGTATATATATATATATATATATATAATGTGTGTGTGTGTGTGTGTGTGTATTTATTCAACATATTTTACTTTTTTCAGAGTTAATGGATAAGTTTGGCAAAGTCCTTAAGACACAGAAGCCATATGGAAGACTTTTACAGTAAGTAGTGCAATAACAATGTGCTCTCAGGCTCTCAGTAATAAGGAGCTAGCATACAATTTCCCCTCGATGGTTCCATAGACTTGTCTTATAAGATGTTGTCGGGTTAATTGAGCTGAACAGGCCACTGGCAGGATATAATGTAATTTAAATAAATACCAACACCTCACATTGGGCAGAGGTTCATTTACAGTCACCATGAAAGAAAAGCAATTCTAGCAGGGAACGGAATTACTGACACATGCCAAGGGCTAATGCTTTCCTCAGACACGGAAAGTAAGGAGGAAATATTGCTGTGTGAAAAAATGATATTTTACAGAATGCAGTCATTGGGAGTGAAAGTAGTTCTCTGCATGGCAGGAGACCTGCTGATCAGCCAAAGAATCATTCCCTCAGGTTGGATACTATATGCACGGCAATAAACCTGAAGTGTTCTGGGGAGTTCAGTGGCTCTGGAATAATAATTGATATGAGCATATCTCTTCCACATTTGGCTTTGGCATGGGGGATCATGCTGAGCTGTTTATGAGACACTTCAGCAAAGAATATACCATGGTTTTATTAAATGCCAATATCTGTTCTATCAGATTTTTTAAAACATTAAAAAGTATCTAATAATTTGACGAGCATGAAAATATGTTTAGTGTCTAAGTCGTATCAGTAGGCTATCTTCCAGTACCAGCACTGTTAATTTTAGAATGCTTGTGTATTACTTTATTAATATTACTGCCTTTTCTATGGCAATACGATTTTATGGTAGCCTACATTTTCCTGAAGGAAAAATGGCTATCAACACAACATTTATAATTGTTTAGAATTAATAAGCTATGTTAAATTGTGTGTGAGTGTATGTGTTTCCCTGCATAGTTTTCTGTTGTAGGCTACTTTCAGAACTAAGTACATGACGTGCATTTCCACTAGCTTTACGTATCTTATTTTCTTTCAATCATTGTTTGTCTTTTCGTTTCAGTATAGGTGTGAAAACAAAAGCACAATAACTGGGGCGAACTCCTTGGCCTACCCAACTCAATTGGTTTTCAGTTACAGCGCTGATTCTATTTTTATTTGGTGTGATTTACAGCCAATATCCGCCACGCGATAAAGCAGGAAACAGATGCTGGGAATTGTGCTCTTCCTGAATTCCTGGGAGGGAGACCCTGGCCAGCCCTTTTGTGCGGGCTCGGCTTTGTACTCGCATGCGAAAGGGTGGTAAACGGCGACTAAATTGGTTTCCTGATTTCCCGGCTCCCATTCTCCATTTCCTAACAGTTTCCACTTGCGTACGTCCGTCCGCGCGAGGTTAAGTTGGCCCATGCTTTATGGCGGTCTTCCTCTCGTGGCGGAACCGCCGCCGCGCTTTCCCAGGACAAGGTCAACACTCACCTTCTGCTGCCGCTGGTGTCTTTCTCACAGGTGATGTAAGAGGGTGTCACACATCGCCCGGGCGATGACAAACTCCATTGGACATCGCCGCGCATGGGCTCGAGCCAGGAGTGTGAAAAACATGTTATCATCGGTCATGTCCGGTGATTGACAATTGTAAATAAACAGGTATTTTAATTCCCCCCCCCCCCCCCCCCCCCCATGGAGCTATCCTCTCAAATAATCACAGGGGTAATGCTCACTTTATAACAGCTGATTTCATACTGATGTTAACATATGCAATAATTGCTAAAAATGTAATTTTATCAAGCTGCTAGACTCATCAAGAGATAACTTGTTTGTTTTTCTTGCCTTACAACACGTTTATATAATAACACCAACGATTATTTAGACACCATCCACTGTAGATATTTAATGGTTCAATTAAAAGATATGCAGTTTATAAGTTCACTGTTGTTCATTATTCTTCATTACGCATTGTTCAACACTTAAACGCAATAAGAAAAAAATAGACCGTTTTATTGACGATTATCTAATCAATCAGCCGGCTCATAACAATTAAAATGACACAGATAAATTATTGTCAAGTCCTCGGGTAACCTCGGCTTTGAAAATACATGGGCTACCCAACCGCTGTGCTGTAAAATAACAATTAGCCATATATAATGTTTTATATGAGCCTTTCTTGACAAATGCCCGAAGTAACTATCAGGGAAACCTGCTAGATATGAGCAAATAAGGCAACACCCAGCGGGGCTGTCATGGCAGTTTAAGAAGTGTTTGTAGCAGTTTGTAACCCAAAAACATAATTGGTCCAAGATTAACAGGAAATATATAACCGTTCCGTGGATAATAGTGACATCTAGTGGAGAATAACATATATGGACGGGTGTGTCACAAATGGTGCTCATGTTTTATTAGACCGTTTGAATTTATTTTCAATATAATTATAAGTTGTGGAGCATTTTAAAACACAGCAGGCTAATACGATATTACACAACGAAATGTTCTAAATTTTATAGTGTTTTGAGGATTAGTAGATTCAATCATGTCCATAAAGGTTAACATTTGTGATGAACACAACCATTACTGTAATTGATGTAACTGCCATTGATAAATCATTGACAATTGTCCCCAAAAATTATGTTTCAATACTTATAAACATACCCCTCTCTCCTTAATGCAATATTACAATGGCTCCAAATAAATACAAACACACTATATATACTTGTTAAAATGTGTTACAATGTGTGTGCATGAAACTACTGGGTACATTAGAACAGGTCCTTTACATATTAAAGCATAATAACCCTGTTATGACAATTAAAGAGAAGTCTGGGTATTTATACAAGCTCCACACTTAAGTGTAATGAGAAAAATTCCCATTGTTGTACATAGTAGAGAGCAGGAAGCATCACACTCTGAAAATATATCTGTTGCTGGACGTTTGACAATTTTTTATTACAGAAATGATATATTTTTTTAGAACAGCAGAAAAGTCTGCAACATTTAAAACGCAATTAAAGAAAAATACGCATATTTGTTCTTTAGAAATTGTGATTACAATTATTTCCATTGTGCCATATTTTGTAAGACAAGGGCACCTTAAAGTAAAATTATCTATTTTAGTTTTCATCCTGTTAAAGGGATCTAGGAGATTTCTAATGGGCAATGTCTTCTCTGTCATCTAAGAAATTGTACTTATAGACTGCTTAAATTGTATTTGAAAACGAGTAAAAATGATTTGTCATTTTCTACATGGGGAAGTAGTGCTGAAGTCACGTGAGCGCTAATAATTCGTCATCTTCAGTAGAGAAAGGGTGGGACCTACTTGCAAATGGATACACGGCGCCATCTACTGGTGTCGTAGCCATACAATGTTTTATTATGGTTAATTTTTACATTTGGAAAAACAATTCCATATCACGGGAGGGCTTCCCACAAATAAACATTGATATTTTTCAAAAGCTTATATAGTTTCAAGGTGCTGTATATTTTTCTTAATAGAACTGGAAATCTCCAGGCTTATTATTATTTTTCTTTTCCTTTGCGCATTCTCCTGATATCACAGTGGCCACTGGTTCATGGAAATGAGAGTCATTACACAGAGGCATCATCTAAGAAGCGGACAGCCAAGCAAAAGCAGCTAGCTGTGTGCAGGCACGTCTCCCTCAATGCAGGAGCTCCTCCTTCAGATTTATACAGCAGAGAGTTTGTGCTGACAGGGGCTACTGTCACAGATAAATGGTAAAACATAATTTGAGTTTTGAAAAGGGTGTAAAACTCACATTAATTTCTGTCTTAAGTGCTGGCTTTAAAGCCAAGAGGATGTCATCCACTGCTATTTCGGGAAATGGTTACCTCATACATTTGTCTGCCAAAAAAAAAAAACGTAATGAAGGGTGAGATTTGTTGGACAAAGCAATCTTGCATTAAATCATAAGGAGGCTGTCATTAATGTCACTGGGAATTGTGTTTATTTAGCAGAAGCCATTTGGAGGGTCCACTTGCTGTAATTAAGTGTGTTACCTTAGCACATGCTAAAAAAGACCAAAAAGATACAAATGCTCTTAATGGTCAAAAAATGTTCAACATGACTTCACAGTGTCAAAATGTCATAAATGATATTGTGGGGAATAGGCCCAAAAACACCTTCCATTTTCCCAACAAGGGGACAGGAACCAGCTATGACACAAACAAATGCTCCCATGGCGAGTGTGTCTGACCGCAGATTGTGAAAGGGAATGGGCCATCGTGAAATGAGCGCACGTGCAGGCTGTGATGTATTTCCATGTCAGGGGACTGGTGTCTCCAGGTCCAAAGAGTAAGGGGGTGTGATCAATGGGTGAGACAAACAAGGCGTCCGTGGGATGACACGAAGGAGAGTACACAGGGCATCGATCAAAGCCCATCTGCTGGGGTCAGATACCACAGTGCACCTGAGCTGAGCTGCCCTTTCATCCTCATCTCTAACTTCTGCCCTATAGGAGTAAAACCCCAGCTGTGTATATACACGCCATTTCAATCAGTTGGGTTTTGGTGGATTGTTATCTACACAGTAAAATGTCCACTGTTAATTCAGCTCTTTAACAGATAACATTCGGTCCCACATTCAAGAGGTGAATTAACACTGGACATGGACACTGGACTGTACTGTGTATGATTTTCAGAGGCATAGAGAAAGGTGGCCTCACATCTCTTTGTCAGACCCCCACCCAAAGACATGTCCTTTCATGAGAAAAGGCTGGAACAGAAGACCTCAGTGTGGCAACCTCAGCTTGTTTGCAATGGGATGAGATTCTCACACAGGAAAGGTTAGTCTAGCAGAAGTGTCTCAGCTGTTTATTAGGCATGGAAGATTCATAAGGCCCTGGTCCTGAGGCTTTGGGAACTGTCGCCCTGAGAGCTTCAGCAAGAGACAGCCAGAGACAGAGACAACCACTGGCCTGCCAAGAACATGGCCTTTGTGTAAACTAAACCAGACCAAACACAGATCCTCTTTCAGATATCTGGACACAGCCGGTCCTAACCCACTGCGATAGGCATCGAATACTTTGATAATGCTTCTGTATACGTAAATGTCTGGGGGGGGGGGGGGTGAAGCTTCTTATTTCTGTCCCTAGACCGACAGGCCCACTGGCTCTAGGGAGTGTATTTTGGTGGTGGCCCAGAGAACATTGTCTCTCCACATGTGCTCTTCCCACACAGCCTGTGCTTTCACGGGGATACTGAGACGCAAGCTCTTCAGCTGATGGAGGATCCCTGTCTGATCCGGTGATGCGTTTCGCCCTTTATTCCTGTCCCTTTTCACTCACTCCCTTACTGCCCCATGAAAGGCCGTGGTCCTGCTCTCAAATACGTTTTAATCAATGCTCAGGCCAGTCAGGCAGATAGCTTTCAGGCTACACCACTCAGTGGCAGCGAATGCTATCTGATTGAAACAAAACATTAAATTTGTGTTACCTGGATTCAGTGTTGGTTGTATTCTTCTGAGAGAATACCCATAAAAAAGTACCATTTAACATTTCAGGGTCTCAATAAAATATCCGTTGCCATGGTTCTCAGCCAGACTGTTTCCTCCACTGAACAAAGAGAAACGAGGCTCCAGTTGTGATGCCACCACAGTATCTTAATTAAGAGAGCGCTATGAAGCGGAAATAATATTACCAGGCCTCAGTCTCATTATCAGTTTAATTTAGAAATAAATGTACTGGAACACAGTCGGTGGTACACAAGATATCTGGTTATCTCCTGAGCCTGAGTTATAACACGTGATGAAATAGAAGCTATATTTCAGAATTAGAAATCGACTTTTCTCCATGGGATTAAGCAGTATATAATGAGCACTGTGTGAGTGTTTGGTTCTGAAAAGTGGCTTGGTTTAATCCTGTGATGAATCTAAGCTGGCATGTAGCTTGATGTTAGACACTGATGTATAATAGGTAAGCTTTTTAAAACACATAAAGACATTTATTCTCTTTTGTTATCTTTTTTTACACATCTTCAGTTATCTCCCTTGCATTCGTATCAGCTTTTTCACATTTAAAAAAAAAAAAAGCTCACAAAAAAGACCCCACTGTTCTCTTTTTTATGTTTAACCCATGCTGTGGAAATTTCAAAAAAGGTACAGGCACCTTTCAGACTATAAATTGACAATAAATAAAAGTCACATTTAATGATATTGAAATATTGTTATTTTTTATTATGGCTGTATTTTTTCTGGCTCACTGTAATGGTAATAACAGGCATTATTCCACCCCATAAAACAGTCATAAATTCAGAGGCACTTTTGTTATCATTCCATTATTATTCTCAAAGGGAGTCGAGGTCTGTACCTCTAGTGTTGCAAGAATGAACTATCTACATGCCATCATCACATATACCACCCATCACATCCCGAAATGGGCTTTTTGAGAACATTCACACTTTCACACACGTTAGCTGGTCTCTCTCAAGTATGAGGAACCCACAGAACAATTCCTTACGAGTTTACCTGTAAATGATTGCTCCACATGTCTTCACATGAAAGGAGCAGGATTTCCCATGTAAAGATAGCTAACATTCTCAGGCTTAAATTTAGATTCAGAGGCAACACAGACAACTCACAGTATATATTGGATCACTTAATCCGGTATAATATATAAAATAATTGTAAGTTATTTTTGTTGAGTGATTTGTTAAGTGATTGCACAGTTGTACAGATATTCTGCAATTTGTTAAAATTGTGCCAGCACATACGTAAGATACAACGACGTGCGTCACAAAAAGTTACCAGAAGATGGCAGTCTAATAACCCTTTTACGTTATGTTTTGGTCGTGCGTGGCGGATACAATAAAATCAGCCTACTTCACGTTACGATATTATTTTTAGAACAATTGTGTGGAACACAGAGAATAATGTCTTCTCTTGTAAATAAAACAGCAGGACCTCCTTCACTTTGTAGCATTAGTCAATGCAATAATATAGGGAAAAACCTAATACTGGTGACCTGACATGGTAAATTAGACTTCTATACTAAAACAAGTGTTTTCAATAAACAATGAAAAACTGTTAATAGAATCTCAAATTATTAAAGGGAAATTAAAGTATTCTTCTGTAAGAAAAAGTGGCAAAGAAGAAATAAGTGGCAAATTCTAAACATGCTATGTGAATAGATCAGGGTTGTAGGTCTATTCTGCATTGACAAGAGAATTATACAATCCAAATAAATTCTTTTCTTTTTTTTTTTGGGGGGGGGGGGGTAAATAAATACAGATGATGACATTATCCAATGTACAGGGAAAGTATTTTTATTTAACTTTTATTTGCAATTATTGCATTCAAATAAAATCTCTTTGTCATCAATCACCATGGGGAAAGTCAAAGAACTGTAATATCAAAGTCTACAGTTATTCACCAGCACAAATTAGGTAATGGGTAAAAAAAAACAACAACAAAAAAACATAAATGGTTCAACATTCCGCTAACCATTGTCAAGGCAATAATAAAAAGTTTCAAGCATCTGGAAGTTGCACACTTACCAGGAAAAGGACACAGGTGCGTGTTGTCCCCACACACAGTGAGGAAGATAGTGAGGGAGGCAAAGAAAAACCCAAAGATCACAGTTTAAGAACTGAGTTTAGCTGCATCTTGGAGTCACAAATCTGAAAATCAACCGTAAAATGCCACCTCCGTACCAACAGGATCTTTGGAACGGTTGCATGAACAAAGCCTTCACTCAGAGCAAGAAATTCAAGCGTCTTAAACATCATGATTGGAACTGGGTACTATGTCCAGATGAGACCAAAAACTGAACTTCACCATTGTTCACCATTGGCATGTCTGGCATCAAAAGAGGGATACGATACATACAAAGAAAAGTACCTCATGACAACTGTCAGTTATGGTTGCGGATCATTGATGCATTGGGGTTGTTTTTCTGCCAGTGGTCCAGGGGCTCTTGTTAAGATTAATGGCCTAATGAATTACACAAAGCACCTGGACGATTAAGCCCAAAATGGGTTTGCCTCTGCCAGGAGGCTGAGCCTTGGCCAAATGTGAACCTTCCAGCAAAGTAAAGACTGCAAACGGCCCTCAAAATCAGCACAAAAATGGTTCTATGAGAACAAAATCAATGATTATGCATTGGCCAGTCACCAGACAAACATACAGAAAACCAGAGATCTGCTTTGAGTCCATAAGTGTAAACTGAACAATATCAAGATTCTTGATATGTTCTGCATAGAGCAATAGTTCAGGATCTCTCCAAATGTGTTGTCCAAACTTACATACAGGAGAAGGTTTGTTGCTGTAATCTTTACAGCACCGCACCAAGAACTAATCACAAAGGTACCAATAATTGTGAAACCTATTTTTTGGAAATAATATTATAATTTTTTGTAATATTGTAGTGTAATATTTTTATCGGTTCCATTGAATCATTAGCAAAGTCCCATATTTTCCACATGTTGAAAACAAATTGCTATTTGTTTTCTTTCTTGCGCATCAAAGGTGCCAATAAATCTGGACCTGACTGTATTTTTACAAGGATTATTTCCAAATTTAACATAGCTAAAATTATTTTTTTAAGAAGCACCGCATTTCAATAATGCTTTAAGATAGAAGTTTCAAGTTTTCATGCAGTATATGATTCATTCATTTTAATTTTGATAAATATTTGAAAAATGCATTTCCCAGAATCCATTACTGAAATTATGAATAAAAAACAATTGAAAATGGGAAAATATTTTCATAACATGAATTGGTATCTGAAAGCCGATGTTTTTTTGGAAGCTAATGGAGGTGTGTTTGTCCAGATAAATGAGAATTTAATGTTTTATGAATTAAGAGATTTTCTTTAAATGTTATTTAAAATGTCCACTTCTTGTTATTCAAATTCAAATTCTGCATCTTGGAGATTTTTTTATATTCCAATTACAATTCATGAATTGAATTGGAATCAATTACAAAATTCTGAACAGACCCCACCCTGGAATAGAGTCACTCAGATTTCCCACTGTTCTTCAGTAATGTTTATACTATGGTTTTATCATACTTTAAATTTGAATGAGTAAAACCTGGTATTGAATTTTCATCAAAAAATATCCAGAGTTTTATGATGATGATGATGATGATGATGGTGCTGGAGATGGTGGTGACTGCTGCTACTCCTGCCGCCACCGATTAGTTTAAATGAATTTTGTTTTTCGAGATGCCCAATGTGTTTTTTGTATGATAGTAAAAAATATAAGACCTCTGTTAGATTATTTTTATGAATTCATATAGCCTATCTATCATGTCAAAAATTATCCTGACAATATTCAAATGTGAATGAGAGATATTAACCATTAGCCCGCTTATCTTAGTGGTTTGTTACATTGTTATAATTTCTTGCCTATGATTTTAATCAAACCGTCTTTCATTAGTTCATTTAATTTATAAAACTGGGACTGGGGAGACATGACGAATGTGATGCTCTTTACTAAAATGTTTTTACTCATAAATAGAAACAAACTGTTAAGATTCTTTAATTTTATGATATTGTATGTTTGTTACAGATATGAATGACTTCTTCTGAAGTTGGTTAGATGAAATTATGCTAAGATAAATGTTGACAAACGAAGTAACAGTTAGAGGTTAGAATCGCTGTATCATAACCAAATTTGCTTCAATAGAGAGCCTTGAGTCCAGTGACAGCAGCTAGCTACTTACCTAACATTGCAGCTCTGTGAATTTGTACCCTGGTATATCCATCACGTGGGAGGTTGCACTTCCTTCTTCCGTTTACAGCTGAGGAGAAAATAGTGCGCCGCAAAATGGAGGTGATGATATTATTAGTGTATTTTCAGTATGAGTAGCGTATGCATGCACTTTTATTAGTTAAATTGGTGTGGTTGTGAAGTTGTGAATTATTGTGTAAAATTTAAAAATATTGAAACGGTGAACATCGAGTAAGCTACACGAATTACTAAACAAGACTTATTCAGCTCCAGTCTACCTTAGTTGTACGCTATGTCCCTGGTCGGAGGAACCGATATCTGTAGCGACGTAAAAATCTATCATTGACAGCTAGGAATTTTGTCCCATAGCTAGCTGCAAGACCGTTTTCCAAAGGGGAGTATCGGGCTGTAAAATTGTAGTATTTATCTCTCTATAAAAACAGATCACTATCGTTGTGTGCTACGACTCATAGCTACGTTATGGAAATTTGGAATATGTCTGCAATTTCGGCAATTCCTTTGCGCTTTAGCCAGTTTAGCCTACAATATGGAGGGATGATAGGAAAGCAACCTAAAATGGCGTATGGAGGGATCCTTTCAAATAGAATTTTCTATGCGCTTCGGGTGTCGTTCTTGTCGTTTCATGGAGAATTACTTCATCGAAAGACGAACGTACATAATGTCTATCTTGAGCGCGTCTAATTTCACTTTGATGTTTTGCCTTTTGAAGAAAATGGACTGTGTCGATATTGTGTGAAACATCTGGAATCTGTCACCAAGCCTGTCGCGCTGTTGCAGCTGGTATTGTACTTAAGGGGGGGGGGGTCTGTTCATTTAGCCTATGGATTATATAACAGTGTCACACTATAGGCTATTGTCGTTTATTACGGACGTAAACAAGAAACGAAAGACACATTTGGCTTGCTAGTTTATCGGCTTGCTGTTTTTCTGGAAAACATTTATTTTACATGCAACGTTCAGAAAAGGGTGGGCTGGAAGAAGGAATGGCGATACGCGGTACTTTTCACGCTTTCTTACTGTAAGTTGAGCTGTATAGCTACGTTAAATAAAATGGTTTGTTAACATCAAAACGAGTATTTTAGCCTTTTTAATCCCTAATAATAAAAAGGCTGTCAGGCTGCTTCTTCCTGCACCCAAAATGGTCATTAGGCTATGTAACACAGTCTGTACTGTAAGGTTTGCAGTTATTTTAATGGTCACGAACCCTATTTCTTATTCTTAATGTCGACAGGGCCATGACACCAAGGAGCCTGAGCAGCTCCGGAAACTATTCATCGGGGGCCTGAGCTTTGAAACGACAGATGAGAGTCTGAGGAGCCACTTTGAGCAATGGGGAAAGCTAACCGATTGTGTGGTGTGTATGTCCTTTAAAGCTTTGCAGTTTCCCAGGTCTCTAAATTGATTGTGTTTTCAATTAAATGCAATGTGATGAAGCTTAAGATGAAACCTATAAAATTTTATGAATATGGACGGGATGAGCTAGGCTACTTGACCGTCTAGATAAAACAATTTTCTACAAGAACCGGGTACCAAAATTGTAACTGAGTTTGCGTGTAATTTCTCATTTGGTAATTTTTATTCACACAAATACAGGTCTTTTTGGACTAGTTCATAGTCGTTTTTTGCCTAACTGTTGACTGTGTTGTGAAGGTCATGCGGGACCCTGCGAATAAACGTTCACGAGGGTTTGGTTTCGTGACGTATTCCTGCGTGTCGGAGGTGGATGCTGCTATGGCGGCCCGCCCTCATAAGGTGGACGGGCGTGTCGTAGAGCCCAAAAGAGCAGTTTCCAGAGAGGTGAGCCCCTTACTGTTCTGCCTCTTTCCAACGGCTATTGGGAAGTGATGAAACGTGTCACTTCCTGAACACAAGTTTTCTCAAATGAAGAAAAAAATACATTCTCTTACAGTCATAACGAAGTGTCCTGATACTGCTTAGCGTTGGTATTAACAGCACTGCTTTTTATGTAATGCCCTCAAACAAAATTGGTGACTTCTGGACTATTTGCTACTGGAAGCATTTACATAAACAATACTGTGATTTGAACACAATTTCCCACCCAACTCAAACTAACCCAATTTCATGTTTTTTTGTGTGTGTGCTGGTTTTCATTCCAACCGCACAATTGCAACTCCATAATTGCTTTTTCAAAAGGTCAGCTAATCAAACCTACATTGTGTTGACATATATGTTAATGAAAAGGTTTTAAGAATTTATGCCTGTTTAATTAACCTCAGTTGAGATGTTGGTGGAAATTAAAAAATTAAAAAATAAACATTTACTGAGGAGTGGAAAGCTTGACACAGGCCATGTTAATGAAGCCATGTTTTAGACTATGTCATACATAAAATCATTTTTTATTAAAGCACTATTGTATACATTTTTATACTATTATATTAATAGTGGATAGCATCATTTTGATTTTATTGTAAATGCTGCATCCAGTTCTCCACGTTGGGCAGATAAAGATTCAGCACTTGTATTTCTGTCTTTAGGATTCCTCTAAGCCAGGAGCCCACTTGACAGTGAAAAAGATCTTTGTAGGAGGGATCAAGGAAGACACAGAGGAGTACCACCTGAGAGAGTATTTTCAGACCTATGGGAAGATTGAAAGCATTGAAGTGATGGAGGAGCGCCAAACCGGGAAGAAGAGGGGCTTTTGTTTTGTCACTTTTGACGATCATGACACGGTGGACAAAATCGTCGGTAATTATTATCACACTCTCTGACACACCTTTCTGATGTATATGAAAGCGGGACTGTTAAATCAAAATGTTTTCTTGCTTTGCTATGCTTCAGAAGAAATGTGTGACCAAAATCCCTGTTTGGCAGTCTGCAATCTCATATTTTCATGTCACTGTAAAGAATGTGCCTTTCGCTCAACCTTCTGTCTTTTGTTTTAAAATACATTTGTCTCTCTCGTTGCAACAGCACAGAAATACCACACAATAAACTCTCATAACTGTGAGGTCAGGAAAGCGCTTTCCAAACAGGAAATGCAGGCAGCATCCAATCAGAGGAGTAAGTAGACTGCAGTCTTTTGCTTGTTTGATTTTCTGGTTTGAAAAAAAAAAACAGGATTTTCCAGTTGTTTGGGTTTGGTTTGGGAGTGATGGGAAGTTTACACAAAACCAGGGGTAGGATAGGCCGTGTAAAATCCACATAGTGGTCATAATAATGGTAATTCTATTGGATGATGGTGATAATTAATGCAATTCATATTTACATTGCACATTGTGTGAATCTCAAAATAACTTTACAATGGAGGGGGGCCCAACATCCGCCCCAGACCCATCAGTGTGTAGCATTCGTATGGGTGTTGCGGGGTACCTTTTTGTATAAGGACACACAACAAATCTGATTCTGAGAAGAGGTGGGATTTTTTTTTTTTTGCTAGTTAAACTTAGAGCGATAAGATGGCCAGATTGAGTATGTCTGATTATGAATGCAGCCAGGACCCTGGGAAAACCTACTCTTAGCATTATTTAGTTTGTACATCATGCACTCTGTGCTATGCAATAAAAATGATGGAAGGACTCTGTGTCAACAGATCTCTCTACAGAAATGACTCCGAGACCATCCGTACTGCGCTGTTGGTGAAAAGTATTTGCTTTCCCAAAAGACCAAATTGTGTTTATTTTCCCCTTCGGGTTGTGGGACTGCACGATGTGGGCAAGCTGCAGGGGCATAAACGTTGGTGTTTTTTCACAGATAGGGGCGGAGGTTCAGGAAACTTCATGGGCAGAGGCGGAAATTTCGGTGGGGGAAACTTTGGCCGCGGAGGCAACTTTTCTGGTAGGAGCCGTTTGATTAGATTTTTTTTTTTTTTGCAAAAAACAGGCTGCCACTGACATGCATACAAGAATATCTTTACTCAAACTTTTACCCACCCTGTAGGTGGATATGGAGGAGGCAGAGGAGGTTATGGTGATGGTGGCGGCTACAATGGATTTGGTGGAGATGGTATGTCTTTCCTACTTTACTTTTTTTTTTTACTTTACTGTTTACGGTGGGGCTGGAATTTATATACTGGAAAGCTTATTTTTGTCTTTATTAGTTTTCTGTGACCCAACCCTTTCAATGACAAAATGTGTTTAAGACTGCACAGCTATGGCTTGAGATCTGAGCAGTGGCATGCTACTGCTACACTGCCCATGGCAAAGGGGTAAAGAGGAAAATGAGCTAGGCAGTTTTAGAGAGATTTAAAGCGAAATCGCTCTGTCTGACGCAAACTGCTGTCATAGAAGTAGTTTTAGTTGTGGACTATGGACATAAAACAAGTGCCGATTCATAACACACACTAACATATAGAAGTCAGGCACTTCCACAGTGTTGCTCTGAGACGTGTTGCCCAAGCAAAAGCTGACATGGCGAAACCATAATTTCTCCAACTGAGTATACCTAAACGGTTTCATGCCAGCCCAGATCCAATTTTGCACAAACAGGTGTTCATCAACACACTGGCTAAGAAGCATGGCATTAAACAAGCTGATCTAGCAGCGGGGCTCAACAACAACGCGTGTCCAGGGCAAGTAAAAAGCTGCTCAGCCACTTGCTGATTAGGCAAGTGGCGATTCCGGTCTAATTCACAATTCAGGTTGTTCAAATCTGTCTGGCGCCACTGAGCTAGCACAGAAGCGGAGTGTTGCGCTAGAAGAGAGAAGATTAAAGGACGAGGGCCACGTTGGTCACAGATCACTGACCGACCGTAGAATCGGAATGTTAGTACAGTAGACACTGGACAGTGGCTCACTTTAGTTCATATGGCATTATGACTCGCACGACTAGGTCATACGGCATCTCGTCCTGATCTGATCACTCTTTAAGGCTTTAGGCTCCAGAAATAAAGCGATGTAAACTGGTATACAGCACAGAAAATGTCAGTGTGTTTCGTGTCACTTGTTATTCACACAAGTTAGTTCACATTTTTCACTGTCCTTATTGGCTCCCGCCGTTAACTGAGCTCATGGCAGTATAACATTGTAAGGCCACTGTCCAGTCTTTTCAGCGCTCTTTTTGATCACAAAATATATCTTTTGTGTTGCTTATGTGTCCTTTTAGGAAACTACGGTGGGGGACCTGGCTATGGTGGAGGCCGTGGTGGGTATGGAGGAGGCGGTGGTCCTGGGTATGGAAACCAGGGCGGAGGGTTCGGAGGATACGATAACTACAATGATGGAGGCAACTTTGGAGGTAGCCCTCAACTCTTATTCCGTCCTGCTCGAGGTATAAGACCTCATGGCTACTGAAAATGTCTGTGAAAGTATGAGTTCCTGGAGACAGTGTTCTCACTGAACTTTTTGTTTGACTGATTTGAAGGCAACTTTGGTGGCGGTGGTGGAGGAAACTATAATGACTTTGGGAACTATGGTGGACAGCAGTCCAACTACGGCCCCATGAAGGGAAACAGCTTTGGCGGGAGGAACTCGGGCGGGCCCTATGGCGGTAAATACTGTCTCGGAGCTGGGCACATTTTCAACTGACCGACTGTGGCGGCTTGTTCACTGCATGTCCTTCTGTGATCCAATCACACCCTTTTGCTTCACAGGTGGCTATGGCTCTAGTGGTGGAAGCGGGGGTGGCTACGGTTCCCGGCGATATTAATTTTTTTCTGTCATTGATTTGGTAAGTAGCCTTCAGCATTTCTCTATTGCACAGAATAAGAGTTTGTGATGGTAGAATAATAATTTGTTTTGTCCTGTATCCATTCAACAGGCTACAGTTCTTAGCAGGAGAGGATGTGAGCAGAGGAGTGGTCAGGAAAGCTGCAGGTTACTTTTTCAGGCAGTCGTCTGAGGGCTTTAGAGGAACACTGAAGGAGCCAGGAGCCCTAGTCAGAAAAAAGTTACCGCAGCTTAAACAGGAGCCCGGATAAGGACTGAATCCACTAGCTACAGAGTGCAAGTGTAGCTACTGAGTGAAGAAACAGTGTCTGTTAGATGTACATTCCTGAGGTCTTACTTGTTTCTAGATCCCCCCTCCCTTTTCTCTTTCATTTTTTTGCATCAAAAAAGAATTGCCCATGTATATTGTGTTAGTGGTATCAGGAATAAAAACAAGGAACTCTTTTTAACTGACCATGTGTAGTCAGTTCTTGAAATGAGTCATAAGGTGTTTTTTTGTTGTTGTTTTGGAGATTGTTGTTAGTTTTGCATGACTGCACCATTATGTTACTTTAAAATTGAAATTGAGTTCCGTAAAGATATGAGAAAAAAGGGCAGCAGATTCACTGCAAGATGTCCATCTATTCTTTTTGAATATCAAAGTATTTAGTAAATTATTGTGTTTTTTAATATCAAGTGAATCCTAATTTGTATTATAAGTGCTATGTGTGATCCTTTTGATTAGTGTAACACTTGACCAAACCTGAGTCAAAGCAGTCTAGATGGTATTTGGCTTCATATAAGGGCATGTAATCCACACATGTATAAATAGAATTCTAGATTGTTAAATATTTTGACAAGTGAAATCCAGATTTAATAAAGTTGTCTAGTAAATTCCCGACTGAAGTATAGTGCGTCATTGGGTCAGAAGGAGGTGGAAGTTTTTTTTGTTATTCTCTTGTACTTGTGACAATTGTGAAATATAGACACCAAATATCACCGGAAATCTTTTTTGTGTGTGTTTTTCCGGTTAATTTTATTTCCTTTTGAATTTTTTCCTTTAATTCCTGAATCAATGGCAAGAGAGCTTCTGCTAGGCCTAGTGTGGAATTCTTAAATCTGCCAGAACCAGTCTTACACAAGCAGGATTATTAACTCCACATGACACTGCAGTTGGGCCTCAGTAGGCCAGTGAACCCAGAACCCAGATGGCTAAGACAGCTTCATACCCGGGCCCCAGCACAGTGGACCAGTCCAGTCAGCATGTTGTTGCAGGACAGAGGAGGCAGCGTGGAGATCCGAAGCCTGGGAGGAAGGCGTGCGCTATTCTGTGCCAGTAGCGGGCTTCTCCAGGCTAGCTGTACCCTTCCAAGAACAGCTGACGCTAGCCAAGAAAGACTAGCGAGATTTGCCGGATGTTTTTGGAGTCCCGTTGAGTAGTAGCTACTGCAGTTGGGCAGAAAATGCACGCTAGGTCATCAGGTTTCAGACCTAAAAGAGGAAGGGGAGTGAGTACAAGGATTTTAAATTTTTCAAACAGTAACGTACAGTTACTTGACTTAAGAAGATGGAGCAGTAACATAGAGCCAGGTAAGAGTAATCGCTTTGCTTGATTTACAGATTGGAAAAGATGGCTGAAATGACTGAAAATCTATTATGACACGTAAACATCGAAAGTTCTGGATGGGTAAGGCTCCCCCCTCCCCCACTATGTATACAAGTACACAAAGCACTCATAAGACCATTCAAACTTTTCTACAAATATGCCTATTGGATGCACTAAATGCACAGTAAACTAACTGACGTTCATACGGTATAGACTTGGCCAATCCATGCTTTATTAAAGTGTTTGTGAGACACTTGCACTAAACCCACTGTACCCAGAGTCATTTGGAGAATTACAACCTATATTGTAGAATTATGATGCATACTGTATATTGGCTTCAAATTCTTCCCTTGACCTTGACAATAAGTTTTTATTCAAGTCATTTTAATCTGAAGTTCCAAAGAACTATATGTATACTGTAGTTTTTCTTTTCAATGTATGACCACCTATTTGAAAGAGGATGCAATTTTTCCTATGACTTCTAGAGCTGCTGCTATGCTGGAACAATTTAAGGTAAGGCATAATATCTGAAAGTTACACAACTGAAAGTTTTTTGTTTTTTTGAGTAGGGGAAATTACCTAAATGGTTGCATGTTTTTTAAACAGCATTCACAGTTAATTAGTTTTGTTGGTTTGTGCACCAAGCGAGAATTTTTAAAAAAAGTGAATAACAGTACATTCTATTATTATTATTATTATTATTGTTATTAGTGAACCTCAGTATGTTACAGTCCATTCAAGAATTCTGCAATAAATATAAATAAGAATATGCTGTAAGTATAAATAAGCTTTATATTGCCTTTTCAAGTGTCATTGTACAAATGATGAACGGCCATCTTAGGGTCCCAGTGGTATTTCTCTGTGAGAATTTTGTGACCCATGACTGAAGTAGGCATTCTAATGTAAATTCAGTATCCAATCAAAGGTGAATATATTCATAATTTTCATAAAGACAGCTCCTCACAAGAAGAATCACAAAATGCTGTTTTATCAATGAACCCATTTGTAAAAAAAAATAAAAATTAAATGTAACACACTTTTGTAGAGTCTAAACTGGTGCTGTCAATGTGTATTTTTTTGTACTACAATGTGTAAACAAATCTAATAATTAATCGTATGGAGGTTTTATTCTGTATTCATTAAATTTCAGACATGTTGGTATTGAATAAAAAGTTTCCCAAAAAATGGTGTAACTGGTTTGTACGGCTCAGTTCTCTCTTTTGTACACATTGGAGTGATTACATTTTCAGGCTTCTGATTTATTATACACATCTTGCATTCCTGAACTGTTCCGATCCTAGTGCATGCTTTAAAAGAGTTCTGCTCCACAACGGTTACGCAAAGATTTCTCAGGTCTCAGGTTTCTTTTAGTGAGAGTTAAACAATGGGAAAGGATTGCCGTTGAGACAGCTGAGCTTATGAGCGTTCATGTGACTATTAAAGTGTAAATTTCCAGAAGGAAACTAACCTTTAAAATTTCCTTTCCTTTAATTGTGTTTCACGAGACAGTCGGGGATGTATGATACTTAAGGCTATTAAAAGGAATACCTTGAGTTAGAATAGTTGTGCAACAGAATTTGACATGTGAAGTGGAAGGCTGACACCAGGGTAAGTAATCTAGTGTACACCTCCATTTGCTTGTGTATCTTTGAAAGGCGAAGTTCATGATATCTGGAGGCTGGGTCCTTTGAAAAGGCTCTGGGGCAAAAGCACTGAATGGGCTTGGCGTCCAAAGGTAATATTTGCCACTGGAAAGAGCCTTGAATTGTAAACACTACAGTGTGCCTTGCCTTGCTTTTACAAATGCATTGAGATGAAGCTTGAAAAGCTGTCACAAATAAATCACATGGTATTCAGCTTGACACAGGAGGTAGCTATTGTGTACTGAAATCAGAAGTGCTGTGCCTACCTCCAGTTCTGAAATCGGTTAACTTTTTTCAGCCCAAGCTTATGCAATTCATATTATATAAACGCATTGGTTGTTGTGTTTGGATAAACAACCACTTGTTAGACCAACTAAATAAAACATTTTGTAAAGCTTAAATTCCCCAGTTTCAAGGCACACCATTGGAAGATGGTACACCGAACAAGACGTTCCCTGTTCATTTGTATCGTCATATAATTCAAAACTGTAGCCTTTGCAGTTCTATTCATGGGCAGAAGGACACAACAAATTAATGGGGACAACAGTCTACCCTCCACTCTGCCAATCGGTAATGGAGGTAACAAGCAGGTTTTCATGGAAAACACTGTGGTAAATATTTCAGTACAACAGAAAACGAAAACTAAATGGGTGATCATATAGTAATGATGCCACAACAGTAATGATATCCCATAGAGTACTATAATATCTGAAATAAATATATGGTATTATCTACATTACTGTGATAATGTAGAAACGCTTGTCTTAAGATGGCTGTCAAAAATGGAACCAATAAGACAAAAAATGGCATCAGATTAGGGCTACATGAACACTTTATTTTTATATAAAGCACAAGAGGGAAATCAAAACAGAAACTGACCATTAAATCATAACATAAATCAATTATAAAACAGACTTTTGAAATAACACAGTGATTTGCAACAAAAACTATTAGCACACTAAAAATGTGGTATATACAGTCAATTTTCATATTTCAATAGCAAATAAGGTAGAAATGTATTTACAAACCATATCCTGAAAGGAATCTTGGGAAAAATATATAGCAGTACAAAAGAACACAGTCTAAAATATTAAAAATATTAAGACATTGGAATACTAAAGTAGAGTTTGCAAAAACTATATGATAGTTCTGCTGTTAGACTAATGCTGAAGCAATCTTCCTGCTACAAAGGATTTTTTTTTGTTTGTTTGCATAGAACTTTTTTTTTTTAATGGTAACGCGGTACAAAATAAAGTTAAGCGGAGAAGTGCTAGTTGCCATCGCTCTTGATCAGTGTCTTTTTCACGCGGGGGACGAGGAAGACGGTGCCGTCGGAGGTCTGCTGGAGGGAGTACTCGCTGGGGGAGTAGGGCTTGCCGTCCTCGTCGCGCAGAAGGCCGAACACCTCCAGGTACAGGCTGCTGAGCTGCTGCTTCATCTCCCGCAGGTTGCTCCCGGTCTCCGTCCTCTCCTTCAGCAGCCGCTCCCTCTCCTCCTTCAGCGAGTCCAGCTCGTACTCCAGGCCCACGATGTTCTCCATCTTGCGCTTGCGGCAGTTCTGGGCGGCCACCTTGTTCTTGCCGCGCCGGCGGATGTCGCGCACCAGGGCCAGCTGGGCCTCGTTCAGCTGCTGCTTGGACATCATCTCGTTGAAGTCGTCCACGGGGAGGTTGATGATCATGTCGACGGTGAAGGGGATCTGGAGGGCCTTGGCCCGCTGCTCGTCTCGCGAGAGGCGGGACTCGGCGCGCTTCTTGTGCTTGTCCTTGGTGAAGGGGGGCTTGCCGTGGCCGCCGCCCTCCGCCGGCTCTGTCTTCGGGTGCTTGACCTTCGTTTCCCGAGGCTGGGCGGCACCCGAAGAGGATGCTTGACTGCCGTCACCGAGGAAGGACGGCGAGAACATCTCGGCGAAGTCGGACTCCGCGTCCACGCTGCCGGGGTTGCTGTCCATCTCCTCCATCTCCGAGTCGCTGTACCCAAAGGAGCCGTCTCCCGAAATGGACTTTTCAGGAGAGCTGGCGTTGGGGCTCGCGTCCAACGACAGGCCCGAATCCGAATCCGGAAACTCGGCCGTAGCCTCAGGCTTCCTGCTCTCAAACTCATCCCCCAGGGCAAACTTGGGAATGTCCATTGGCAGGGTTGTGTTGTGTAGCTCGGCCAATGGGAGATCTGTGCTTCCACTGCTGGCTGGCGGGGCATTGCCATCCACTTTTGTGTTCATGAGTCCTGGGTAAAACATGTCGCAGAAGCTGTCTGAGTTAAAGCTGGCGTTTAGGTCCAAGGGTTTCAGAGTCATCTGATTGAGGTTGTCCGGGGGGATGGTGCTGGAGAGGTTCTCTTCGAAGGTGCCCAGATAGCCTGAGGGGCAGACCGGGTCTGCAGTGGGGGCCACCATGTCAGTGAGGGCCGGCATGTAGAAGTTGTAGTTTGGATCTTGCAGCACAGTGGGAGCACTTACAGCGCCAAAGCTGGGCTCCAGCACATCCGCCATTGGCATATTCAGACACTGCTGCGAAGAAGAGCAAGGAGAGTAAATACCAGACTAGCTAACAATAATAACATAATAATGTTAAGTGTTACTTTCTAAAAGAGTTACCTTCCTAATCCATGAATACATGAATACAAAACCAAAAAATTCAAGTAATAATAACTATTTAACTATTGCAAATAATAACCAAAAATTAATGGTTTCCCACGTCAATGTTACAGACAAAACAACAAAGGAAGAGGACAAAATGGCTTCCCAAGAATTTCAAATCCTCTTTGCCTCTAACAAACAGGAAGAGAGCACATATAGCTAGCTCACTATCTTGAGACTAATCAGAAACAACTGGAAGATATAATTTCCTATTTGATTCTCTTGAGTCTTAAAATCTGTCTAAAATTGTCCAGGAAGGACATTTAAACACCTTTAATGATGACTTTTGTGAAGCTTGAGTGCATATCACATGGTTTTAAGGACCAGGCTACACTTGAAGGGTAAAGTATCCCTTGTGCTATTCATTTATTTATTCTCTGGCTTGAATCCTTGATGGCGCACTCTCATTCTACTGGGTAAAAGGATTCTGGGAGATGGGTTATTCACACCTCACAGGTATCTCTTCCACTGCAGACCACAGAAACCTGATCGGGGCAAATTAGCAGAATGCATCTGCTGCCAGGGCGTCCCGTTAAAATCCGGCAAACAAAGGTGTTTTTGTGCGCCTGCCCTGGCAGCTGCCGGCCACGCATTCTTGGGCCGGTTTTACCGGCCGACCGCGGTCCGATTGTGGTTGGATGAATTCGCCCATTGTGCGTACCTGCAGCTCAGGAATGGACAGAAGCTCCATCCAAGCCTGCTCCAGGTCCTGCGGGGCCTTCTCCACGGCGACGGGGAGCGCCGGCTGATGGGGGGCCATCATAGCCGGGACGCTGCCGGCGGGGGGCGGGACGGAGGGGTCTACAGATGGAGACGCGGTCTGTGAGAGAGAGAGAAGCGGCCAGGCTGTGATTTTGGACAGAGCGCAGTCTGAGGAGGAGCAGATCTACGGATGCAAATCCCTACCGCAGGCTTGCAAATGCGGCGCTGGAAAGCAGGGGCCTTCGTGTGCTCTCACCTCAATCGCCTCTACGAGTGGGAAGGTTTCCGCCAGCAACTGCATGCATTCGTCAAACGAGAGCGCGTTCCCATCTTCTTCCGTGAAGAGAGCGTTCTGTGGACAGACGAGGGCTCCGTTTAATTCCCCAAACGAATTTGCGTGCACTCCGACCACAGAAATGCGCTTGTGTGCCACGAAAAACAAAGCAAAGTCTATTGAAACTCACAGGTGCTACGAGGATCAGTTCTCTAAATCAAGGACGCCAAACACCCCATACGCAACTGCTCGGCCACCTGTGGCTCATAATTAAGCTGGCAGGTGCGGTAACCTGGTTACCGTGTGCGTGGAGAGATGGTCCCTGACGCCGCTGATGGATGCGTACCTGTGTGACCTCGGGGGGCGTGGCGGAGGTTTGCGGCTCTGCGCTCGTCACCGGGCGGGGCACGAACTCCCCGGTCTCCTCGTCGAGCTGCAGCTGAGCCAGCAGAGCCTTCTCTTGCTCCCTTAGCAACTGTTGCCTTTTCTCCTCCTCCAGCTCGCGCTGCCGCTGAAACTCCTGCTCCTTCTGCCGGTGGCTGTAGTCAAAGACCTCCCTCCCCGCGCCCAGGTCTATGTCCTGCCTCCACAGGATGTCAATCAGATCCATATCCTGCCCACAAGACACCAGGGGAAAGGGTCAGTGAGTTCGGGCGGGATTCCCAAAACAGACCTAGCCTGAGGGAGACACAAATGGATGAGCGAGAGGGAGAGAAGGGAGAGGGAGAGTGAGAGAGAGGGAGATGAAGGAGAGAGAAAGGGGAGAGGTGCTCCTGCAAAGCTGCAGAGCTTTGCAGCCCCCGACAGAGACATCGTTACTGTAACGTGGGAGGAGTCGCGTGAATAATAGATGCGCTTCTCTCCTTTCTCGCCACCGGTAGATGTAATCAGAAAGAAAACGCCCTTTCCTGTAGCCTTCAAGCTCCGACTGCCCAAAAGACGCGGCGGAGAGCTCCGGGTGCGACGAGCATCAGCGATTTTCCGATTCCGAGCCCCCGACAGCGCGGGTCCTTTAAACGCGGGCATCAGAGGCCAGACCACGCCCGTTTGGGAAGCGCTGAACTTACGATCGGCCATTTCCGTGCCGAAGAAGAGCGCTGAAGGAGCGCTACCCGGTACTTACACGAGCAGCATTCTGCAGGAAGCCTCCCTCAGCGCTGTGTAACAGGCGCACCGGCCGCGGCTGCAGCGCCCGTTCTCTGGGCGAAAGAGAGGCTGACAGTCACTTGAACGATAAGCCTCCGCCTTAGAGCCTGGGTCTCCCTGAGGTAGGTGGTAATTAATCGCAAAGCTCAAATTTCACTCCAATCAGAGAAGAGCAGGGGCCTGGCCAGCAGCAGGGAGCTCTCAGGTAGCAAGACAAACAGACTGTGTTTGATCTAGTCCTGTCCTATCGCAGCATCCCCACAAAGCACACGCTGAAAATTTAATTACGGCACACTGCTTTCCAGGGCTCTCCTTCATTGTTCTTTTCATTGCTCCTGGTCGCGGTTAACGTCGAGGCCGCAATGGGGGGTCCAACCAGGGAAACGGTCTCCGCTGGGGAAACGCACTCCCTGGCTGGCTACACGCTTGGCAGGGGTCGTGGAGCACGCTAGTGCTGTGGCTTAGCTGCCATCAGAATGGCGACGACGTTTGCCGACATTTTAATGCCTGGCTGTCTGGAGGGCGCGGGAGCCATGATGGAATACTAAACTTCAAATTAATTTTATTTAAACCAATATTGTCATAGTCTGCCATGTCAATGATTTACAAATTATGTGATTATATGATTTCATTGTAATTATTTCATAATAAAAAATTATTTTTAAAATTATTTTTAAAGCCCCATTATGAAAATGCACAAACGTTTATGAGTCATTAATGTCATCTCTCAACATTCTACCCCATTCTGAATAACATTACACATTATTATTTATCTTTAATATCAACTTTTTTAAACAAAAAGGTTTACTTCTCTGTCCTCAGCTAATCTTTAATGTTTCAGTACAGCAGTTGTTTAGTGTTTCATGTGAACACCTAACTAGTTCAAATCAGGTAACACAGTGGATCAGTGTACCTTACATTCAGACCCAGCCACAGTAAATACACAAAATAAACACTGAATTATGACCTCATGGGCCTGTACTTTGCAAGGTGCGATCATTTTACAGCAGTTAATAAATTACTTTCTTCATACTTAATAGCTTTGTAGCTAGTATTCAACTAGCTACATTCAGATAAAAAAGACGACCTAAACATTAAAGCAAAGTTGGAAGGAGAATTGTTCAATGTGTTCAATTCACAACCTTTTCGAGGAGTTACCCTCGACTTTTATAAAATAAAATTTGGAAGGTGCTGATTGGCATATTAATTACATTTTTTCTATACTCAGATTCATTCTGAGGAGTCCTACTTCTCATGCAGACAAGTCAATTGACAACATGCAGACAAGCTGACATTCGATCAGCCCAAAAACAGAAAGATCTAGCTAGGCAGCACGTGTGTAAAGTTGGTAGGTCTGCTCTGGATTTCACAATGAGGGCTTGCTGAGCTAACAGCCCCAGGTCTGGTGAAATCTCTCTTCAGGATATGGTCATGTACACTTTTGAACTCTGCTACATCAAAGCAATAAAGCAATGACTCATCATGCAACATAACCTAAAGGGTTTTGGGTTTTTTGGTGCAGGTTTGTATGTGACTCCACACACCTCTTAGGGCTCAGCTTCTTTGCGAATCGCTTTTGAGGGCAGATGGAGGAGGTCTGTCCTCATGTCACGGATGTGGGTCCTTCAATGCTCTCCCCCCATGAAGTCACTATACTGGTCCCAGCCTAACATAAACTACACACACTTCCCCAAGGTTTTATGTCTTTGGTGTATAGATGCCTTTAAAAGCAAGTATGCACCATTTCAACGTGCCAGCCAAAACAAAACTGTCCCTCACGTGCGGAGAGATCACCATTGGCTAAGAACTCAAGATGTTTGGAATCACTATTCCTGTAAGTTGTGGCCAGCAAACATGGGTAATTGTTCCAGGAACAAAGATTGTGAATAGGTGTTAAAGGTCATTCATGATACTTCCTCCTGGTGGAAAAGAGATTGGGGGCAAGGGGGAGAGGGGGCAGAGCAAGTATGTTAAGTACATTGGAATGAGAGGTAGTGATTCAGTAGCTGCTACTGATGTGAACAACAGTACATTGTTTTCGATCTCATGATACCAGTAAAGGAGGCGATCAAGACCTTGACCTCAGTGAGCCTTTGACCTTTGAGAGAGCCACACTTACAACACAAACCAGCTGTGGTGAACCTGGCTGAAATTTATGATCTGTCAGCTGTTTTAATTGGATGCTTTCACTTGTGGTGGTGAGGTGCTTATTAGCAGTTTGCACCTATTTAAGGAGGGGGCGACTGAGATTTGTCTTTGTTTGTTATCCCAGAATGTCCACTGATGCTGATATCTGGTAATCCAGTAAAATCAGAAATGTCCAGAGATAAATGGAGCAAGATTGATCCCTGTGGCTTTTTTCTGCCCAGCCCACACAGCCGGATCACAGTGGGAAGCCTTTCATAAGAGCCTTGAGAGACTGCAAGGAACCTGCCGATAGTCACAAGGAAAGCATTCAGCATGTGACACCATTTCGTTATTTGTGTGAGGAAAGTAAGACGCAGTACGCTTCCTCTATTGAATTCATTATTTGGAAAGAACACACACTAAACTGAGGGTGTATAGACTGATACAACAATGCAAAGCAGAAGCAGTAACCACCTTGAGGAAGTGTGCCATTTTATGGGGATTTCAGAAGCAACAAAGACTGTAAACACCAGGGGCTTACCTATCCTAATGGCGAATGGGTTTAGAGTAAGGTCTGAAGTTGGCAGCAAATTAGTTTACAAAATTATAGCCTATTCTTTACTGGAATTTAGATTCAGATATATATTCGTGTGTTTTTAGATCTTGTTTAAAATACGTTATGACTGTAACATTAAAAAAGGGTGACAACAACATTCTCTAGAATAGTACTATCCTTCATCCCTCTAGGAGGTACAATCCAGAGAAGACTAAGGTTCTGCTTCTGGTTGGCCAGAAACTATAAACAATCTGTGAGCAGTGCCAATTCTAATAAACATAGATACACAGTCATTCCACAGTCATCCAAAGGTAGGTTATTCATTTGAAATGATCAGTCTTTAGCACATCTTTGTTTTAGTTATTCAATCAGACCTGCCGATTCTGAAAAAAGTGTAGGCTACCTATATCAAGTCCAAAATAACTAAATTACAATCAATATCATTCAATGGTTAGACCATTATGTTCACACTATTGTATCACAATATTATGACAACTACATATTCTATAGCACAGAACTACCCCATAGGTCAATGTCTACTGGGAGAAAAACGAACTTCCTCTGCATCTGAAACAGTCAGACATGAGAAGAGTGGTTACAAACAGCAAATGTACATTGTGTGCCTCCAAGAAGCTCAAAACAAGCGTTGGGAATAAAGAGTATGACCATAACACCACTGGCCTGTCTACAAGTTCCTTCTTGCTCAAGAAGAGCACCAATTATCTCCTGACACCATTGCGTTTACCTCAGGTATCTGTTTTAAGTGTTGTGACTTCAACACAGCTGTCCAAATATTAACACAAGCTGTTGACAAAAACATTTTGAGGCTCTAAATAAAAATGCAAAAATACAGCAATAATGTACTTCAATAATATGAAAGCATTTAAGTTCCTGGTTATAAAGAAGCTACATTTAAGTTTACAGGTGTGTAAAGACTAACATCTGTATTGTGTGCCTGGACCGAAAATAAGTTGAAATGACTTTCCTTACATGATTCCAGTTGAAAAACCAGACACTACAGCAAAAATGAAAGGTCTGTTTCCAGGTTGTCTCCTTAAGCAAAGTTTCGGAACATGCCTTTTTCTAGCCACAAACTCAATCTGTCACATCATGTCAGATCCTACACTATTCGACAGGGCTGTTGGTGTCACCACTGTGGGTGAACACAAGCATTTGGGTAGATGTGAGTCAGACCCATCCCTAGCCACAGATCTAGGATATGGGCCATAGGCTGGAATATCCCAAAACAACTGGAGATAACAAGTCAAAGGGCAATCTGTGGCTCCTGGGTAGCTCACTCGGTAAAAACGAGCTTGTACCACATGACCCATGCCAGTGCCAGTGCCAACTGTGACTCGCAGCCCAGCGGGAGGGGGGGGGCACCTCAATGATTTTGCATCACCCAGAGATATCAGAGACATATAGTCAGTGGGGATAGCATTGTTCGTTGCTCAAGCAACGCCTGCTGGCCATCTGGGCACCTGTGGCTTGCTCTCTGTGCATGGGTATGATTGGGTCTCCACCACCACTCTGCACGTGTGGGGCTTGCGACTGAGGTGCGGGAAAAAAAAGTGGCTGGCAGGCGCATGTTTTGTAGGAAAACCATGGGTTGTCCCGAGCCAGCAGCAGGGGCTGTATATGAGCATGCTTGTATAGACACAAATTGGGCATTCCAAATTCCGGTGGGATTGGAGATGCCAAATTTTATTTATTTTTAATAGAGGGCAATCTGGTTGGATACATTTGAATCTACTATAAAGCTGTTCTTGGATTTAGCATCACACTCGTGTGATACCACAGTAAACACTGGAATGCTTAATTCCCTGGCCCTTTCACCCCAAGATTAAAATTTTAAAAAATCATATCTGGGTTATAACTTGAACAAAATCTTGCAGAAAAACTTTATCTAGCGCTGCTCACTTCTTATTTATTGGCAGTCATGGTCAGTTAATACTGAAGGGTGAATTAGCCCATTTTGTTATTTTGTTTTGTTTTTTCTGTTTTTCCCACCGTGGGTTATGCGTGGTAAATTGTGGTCACTCACTCACTCATTCACTCACTCACGGACAACCTTTGAGGGAGGTTTGGCGGGACGCATGCGCAGGTGGTATGGCACAACATTTTTAAGCACAGCTTTATCGCCTAACGGTACTTTAGCTAACCCTAACATGTTCGCATTTCGCCTACTTTAGCTAACCTAGTTAGCGTGTACGGATCGCCTACTTTAGTTAACCTAGTTAGCACGTACGGATGCTATCCTGCAGGCATGAGTAGGAGCTAAGAACACACAGCTACAACCACCGATACAGATGTATGGACACACAGAGGACAACAAATAACGTTACAGAGGTGAGGACGTGCCATAGCTAGCTAGCTATATAGTACGGAGGGAAAAACGGAGAATGTCGCCAGCAGTGTATGCGCGTGAGCTCGACAACACATTTCTCATAGAAAAGGTTGTTTGTGCTGTTAGCCTTTATTGATCGCCGTACAAGGTTTATTTAAAAGTAGCTAACACAATCTGACAGCACTAACCCATAAAAATGTACTGTGCATGGTACTTGCTCAATCGAACGGTAAATGTGAAAACATTCCATTACAGTCAGCGGCACCGAAATTTTCTGTCACACCCTCAATGAACGGCAAAACTCCCAATAGAAGACTGAAAAATATTTTCTGAAACGTTATTGATTCCGCTTGGCCACAGTGAGTGAAACTAGGCGATCTGAGTGTATAGTTTCTATGTAAATTACGTCAAAAGGATTCAGCCTTGTTGTTTGCTACCTAAACTTCACAGCACAGTCATTGCCGTTATCATGATTGTAGCATGAAGTGTCTATTTTCAACCAACTGCCATATATGAGCGCGTAAAGTCAACCAAAAAATATAGTTCACCAAGTTGCGCCGTGGGTCTGGACGGTTTCGTGCTTGTTTCTCTAATGCCCTGGAAAAACTTGCTCACAAATGTGAGTTTCCACATTTTGGCATTTACCGAGTCCAGATAATTGAATTGCTATTGAATCATAACCCTTGCCAAATACATGCTTGGATAGACACTCCCAGCACCCCGCACGACCCTGACCAGGATAAGCGAGTATAGATAATGGATGGATGGATGGATGAATGATATCCATATGTTGCTACACTTTGCAGTCCTGAAGTGGTGAAACTACAGTTGGAGGCAAATTTGTGCAGCAATAAGTTTGTATGATTAGCTAAGACGCATTTTGTTAACAAACATACACTACTATGAACAGTAAACCTGCTGTAATCTGATTTATTGAAACTAGAAGTAAAACCTTTGTACATACATACTAGAGGTAAAACTTTAATAGGATACATTTGTTCCCAAGAAATGTAATACAGGAACACAGTTCTTAAAATAATTGTTTGTATTTTTCATTAGGCTATATAGGCATACATTTTAAAACCAGGTTTTGTGCACTCCAATAAATTTCTAATCCATGGAGCCTCCCTAAAGTCACCCCATCTTGCACTTACATTACAGCAGAGAATGATGTAAGAGGGTATAAACTCTAATGTAAACTTTCTTGTTTTTAGTAACCCTCTTTTTTCATTGTGAGTAATTGCGGAATGCGCAGTCTTGAATTCATTAATAAATTCCTAACTTTTTTTCCAAATCAATTGCAATTACTGTCCCCCAAAAATGCAAGTGCTACGTCCAATTTCCTCTCCCGGTAGCCCTACTTCAAATTCAAATTAAAGTTTGCTTGCCAAACCCAGATATTCTTGATCTCTCATTCATGCTACAGACATATATTTTGGTGTTTTGATTTTCATCTTAAACCCACTTGGAACTTAACAATGTATACCAGGCATGTAAGGATTTCCTGGCTTGCCTTCTAATATTTAGAATACTAACCTACAGTAGAGCAAATTTTGCCTCTATCAAGGGTTGTAAATGCCTAAGCTGCGACATACAGGTTAACTTCAGACAACTAAGTGTGTAGAAAAGTGGATTGTTGCCCAAAGGTCATAGTGTATTGGCAATTCATTTTTTTCCTCTTATCCTAAACACAGCAACGTTTCCCTGAATTCATGCCCATGTACATTTTATCTCTCTGAACGCAGGCGTAACCTGAAAGTTGTTAATAAGGAAAAGGGCTGATGAAATATAACTCTTCATGTCTTCCTGCCAGCTAAAACACAAACACTTCCTTTTTACATTCCAAACGGAACAGCCATTGTTCTGTTTTCTACTCAGACCAATACAACGCTTAGTAAAACCAGAAATTATATTTAACATTTCAGAACATTCAACAATTTTGGTAGCAGAGAGGAGAATATAGAAAACAAATTAAGTACATACTGTATAACTAGAAGGCACTGAGACGGTAACTGAGAGGACTACTCCTCACCCATTGTAGGGTATTATATGGTAACAGACACCCATGGCGCTAGGCCTTTTTCCTTATAGGCTATGTGACAGCTTGAATTAGCCCAAGTCCAACACGGCTATTATTCCAAAACAAGTTTTTTTTGAACACCTTAAATTTCTGAATGGTGTGGTTCCTCCTCCACATAGCAACCCACACAAACCTGTCAATCACATCTTAGAAAAGGGAGACAATGCTGACAGATAAACACCCCTAACCTGTATACTGAACTTGAGCTGGGAGTCAATGCACTCTCTAAACTCAGACTAAACTCAAATGACCTGGAGTTTATCTTTCAAGAACCGGTTTTCTTTGTCCCTTTGCTGCCACTTATTTTTCACCACCAGAAATAACTTTCAGTATTTCTTTTAAAAGATTGCTCCCTCAAAAGTAGGCATACATACAGCCCTTACTTTTAAAACTTATACCTGAATCTATTCTTCACCAATAATTAAAGTACGCTGCTTGTTATAAATGAGAACCTAAAGATTACAATGTTCAACTTGAATGCTCAACCCCATTTCAAAGAGGAATTTGGAACAATGATTGGTTGTTCAGATGGGGACTAATCGCTTTATTCTATGGATAACTTATTAGCGTCAATATATAATGGGAAGGCAAACAAAATTCCTGAGTGAGGCCGCCTACGCCAGTTGTGCAACCAGCTGAACGGAGCAAAGGTAGCCTCACTGATGCCATCTTTACAGAGATCACACGCTATGGGGCGCCCAGACGGCGCCGAGGGGGCTCCCGACGGCCGGCAACGCACATCGACAGCATTAAAAGAGGAACGGAAGGAACAAAGTTTTCATTTATCTTTAATCTTTCACATTCTTTCTCGTATTCAAAAAATAACATCGGGATTTTAGTTTTATATCGTCGTATTTAAAATGTAATATGTAACAACAGTAGGCAGTGACCCACGAGGCAGACTTCAATGACTTTGCAGATTTTTCTGTGAAAGCGTGAGTGGCGCAGAATCGGAAATTGTGTTCGGAACGCCTACTAGCACTGCTAAACACGTACAGCTGTTTAAAACAGAATTTCAGTAGTATCACAACACATAAACATGTCTGGAGATTGTTCCTATATTTTCGTATGTATATAATAGCCATACAGTATTCAAATCACCGTTAAACACAACAACGTAGTATTTAAAGTCACTTAAAGTCAGAGTTCATGTCTTACAGCCAGTTAGCTAACTAGCTAGGGCTAGCAAGATAACCTAGTTGGTTACTATCAATACAGTTGATAGTACAGTTGCTACATCACAGGTGGATAAATTGACAGGTCGCTAACATTAGCTTGCTAGCAAGTCAGCTGATGTCTAGCCCTACAAGACATTTGAAACATCTTAGATTATTATTGCCAAAATATTTCTCTACACCAAGCGTTATTTATCCGTCACGTTGAAACCATAACTTGAACTGTCATAATTTATATTTATTATTTAGCTATAGCCTAATGTTTGGTAGTTGGGTAATCATTGAAGTTAGCTGTCGACTTAGCCTGTGCAGTACATTTCCAGTCAATGTCACATACACATAGCCTACGTTATGTACACGGCAGAACATGCTTTGGAGCTAGATATTTACCTGTTGACTCTGGTGCATTTTTGGTAACTCGATCTCCATCATTGTGATGAGTTAGAATCAGTCCCTTGGTGATGAAACACCAAATATCCAAAATATCACTGGTTATATCCCCCTACTACGGTATGAAATGGTTGTCCGACAACGGGCACTGCAAACCGATGAGGAAGTATCTCAGTTGTGAGCAAATACTGCCTGTAGTCTTATGAAATTTTACGGAAAACCCCAGCAGCTCTGTGGCCCCGCCCACTAACTGCGGCAGCCAGTCAAGGACGTTCAAACGACTGCGGAGGGTTCGTCCCCCTGTTCTGTACTTGCCTCCCGCTGATAGCCTACAGTAGGCTACATATTGGCGAAACGCATCCCCGCCGCGCGTATCAAATTCGTCACGATTTGGCACAACTTTTGGGTGGCAACTTTACATCAGTATCATTTTCCACATTTTATGGAATAAATATTGTACAATGAATAAAGGGTTCGCAATTATTGTGCACCAAATTTTAGTTAGCGTTAAAGCATTTAGCGAATATGCATGGGGTTTAGAATGAAAACTCGCTCACTCGGCCCACTAGCTCCAAAGAAAAAGGATAATTTTATTTCAAAATGTGGCTCAACGTTTCGACAAGCAGGAAGACCGCCACGTGGTGAAATGAAACGATTTATTTCTCTTCTGGGAATAAGTAGGCGAAGTGTACGAGTTTTTATTTGTTATTTCCTAATATGACACATTGGCTCTCCACTTTGTTGCATGCATAAATGTATTGTATGTGAGGCAAAGCTAATTGCATTACTTCTCTTGAGGGTTTCTACCTGAATTATTTTGCTAGCCTGTCATTCCTTATTGTTGCCTTTTTTTTCTTAGAGCAAATACAAAATAAATACACATTACAAAAAAGCGATAGGCGCAACTATGGCAGCTTAGACCAGTACATTGCAGGTTAAAGCATTCAAAATGTGCAGTGAAATGCCAAAAACAATATGAATATCAACTCCATTTGCTTGACAGATATTGTTATCTAGTTGTCTATACACTGAGGCAGCTATAAGAGCATAAGCAGGCTATAAATCACACTGACAATCAGCAGCCAAGTTCCACAGCTATTGCAGGGTCACATAACCACTCCTGACAAGGGAAGTCTATGTCAACAGTTGGAAGCATTGCAATATTGATCTTGCATGGGAAACCTCAGATACTCCCTAAAAAAGCCATTCCTACAGTAAGTAAATGAGGAAAAGAGACCAGAGATTTAACTGCTGTGAAACAGCTTGTTCCCACACTTTTAGTTCAGAATTGGGACTGGTGCTCAAGAGGAGGCAAGCAGACCAAGAAAATCAGTATAGGGGTGGAATTGTGCAATTGAAAGCTAGCATGAAATCTTTATCACTGAATATAGTATTAATAATAATTATTTATGAAGAAGTTTTTTTTTTGCACAAACTAAAAGAAAATACCTTGAAATACAAAGTGTATTTTTGCAGTTCTGACATAATGTTCTATGCTGCAGGCCACTTTAGCCCATTTGTATTTTGTTAGTCCTGCAGAGATTTGAGTTCAGATGACTCAAAGTATGGGACACTCAGAGATGGTGGCAGCCTGTCCACAGATGACAATAGTGGCTGACAGATGATGATATCACAGCTTTATGGTCACTTTGGGGAAAAGTGATCTGAATGTGACCCATGAGGGAAGCTTTAGTAAGATGTCACTGCATCAGCGCCTGATACCCGCAAACAGTCCAACAGCAAAGCTCCCTCGCTTACCCCCCGATGCCAATGCTAGCAGAGGAAGAGTGACCAGGACCATGAAGTCATTTGTTTGCATCTTTCCTTCAGGCTTCTGCCATAGGGTGCTAACTAGGGATGTGCACTTTCTCCTAGCAACAGTCTCCAGAGATCTGCTCTGATTCCACCAAGACAGAATGAAGAACCGGGGTCCCGTAGGAAGTGAGCAGCTCTCTCAATGGGATCATTCCCATTGGCTGTTCCTGTAAGATTCTGTATCTTGCCAGTCCACCTGCCTGTACACAGATGAGCCACTGAATGACTGGTGAGATCCTTAAGGCACATAATGCAGCTTTTCTGACGCTAAAACATTTATCACTGATGACTATAGCAACACTCCACTACACAGAATCAAGAATTAAGCAAGGGAGTGCGCATGTATTAAAACACACAGTGCATGGTATGAATTAAAACAGGAATTAAATGTAGGAAATTTGTGTTGTCATAAAACATTTACACAGAAGAATATTTGTTTCCTGTATTACCAGTTAATTTAGATAGCATGCAGTGTTTGCTTCCATATACCAGAAACAAAATACAGGTGCAAACAACAGGTTAATACGGCAGTCAACCTCAAAGGTGCATTTCTGCAAGTTACCTAGCGACCCTTAGTGGCTGACATTAGAATGTTAAATAATCACAATGCAGTATCTTTTTAAATCATTCAACTCATTTACACTATTAATTGCCAGTTTTTCACACAGATTTTCGAATTGTTTATATATTTAAAATCAGTAGTGGTGATCTTTAAATAGCTAAAGGTTACAGATGTTTCACTATACTGTTAATAATTGCAAGACCCTATGAGAGCTTGTTTAGGGAAGAACAAGAATTATCCAGATTATGTTAAGTAGTCAAGAAATCAAAGTGAATGTACTGTATTAATTTTGTTTGATCAACTTTTGTTAAAATTCAGTTGCGAGAACATCAGTCAAATTGCAATTTACTAGTTGACATCTTAATTTACATTCCACGTGATTGAACACATTATTTTTTTGTAAGTAGGCTAATACTGGATGTGGCGTGCAGTTATGTCAGTCTCATTATTATGAAATTGAATATTATTTGAATAAAAAATTGTGCGCAGAAGCATGAAAAAAGCTTTACAATTTATTTCACTGTAAAAAGCAACATTTTATCCAACTTACAAATCTGCATGAACTACGGAGACGTTTTGCCCATACCAGACCTAGTATCCAAAACATTCTGACACCTGAGTACTTGTGAAAAGCTGGAACAGTGCTGCAATTAGGCGGCGTCTGCAATGGGCCTCCTTAATGAGGTGAGCCTTTTACCACGCGTCCTGACACGTACCTGTTAAGAACTGCACTCCACCTCTACATGTACCTACAGTGCAGCCCACTGTCTGAAATTACACTAAACGGGCCTTTTTTGCTAAGCGCGTCCACGCGTACGCGTTCACGATTGGCAGCTCCACGTCGACATTCTTCCAGCTGCAGAGTGTTGTGCACGGAGCGCAGAGAAGCGAAGGGACCTCGGTGTAAAAGGACCTGACTAACATATCGCGGAATGTCCGAAGAAGGTTGATGACTGCACAATTAACAGATAAAATGCGCGTCGTGTCCGTAGCAGTTAAATTGTAATATGTTCAGAACGCATTTTTGTTGTTGTATTTTATGGTCTCTTTCCTCTCGTGTTGGACTGCAGCTGGCCACTTAACTGCTGTCTCACTTCGACCAGGTATGTATAGCAAGCTTATTTATTAATGTTAAGTGTTTCTATTGGTTAACAATTGAAGGTATGAGATTTCAGACATACAGACTGAATACATTCTGTCGCCTACATATACGTCCAATATTGGTTCATTTTCTATCATGTGGAAACTGGCATTATATCAGCTTCAGAGATTAAGTTATATACCACGACATGTGTTTTGAAATAATGCATGAAAACTGTTGCAATGTGTATCGTCTTTATATGCTACTTTGGACGCTACCTTGGAAATGTAGCTAGGCTTCATGCAGAAGTAATGTCAGTGCTTAGTTTGACACACGGAGTCACAAAAGTTGCGTAACTAATGAAACTTATTTCGTTCACTCTTACTTGGTTGAAATGTTTATCGCAAATTATATTTTTGAAGCTGTCTTGAATGCATGACTCTAAATTTGGAAAATTTAGACACGTCAGCTGTTCTACATATCGACTCCCTCCAACTGTTAACAACCTTGAAGACAGGCAAGGTTGAACTGTAGTGTTGACACTTAAAGTACAAAGAATTATGTCTATGTTTTCATTTTTAATTTCCTTTGGTCTACTGAAATCTATGGGGTTTTTTTTGTTTTTGTTTTTAATTGAACTTTCCAGCAGTCCAGTTCTGAACGGCCTTTTGTCAGAAACTGCCATTTTGTTACAGGCCCCAGTGCTGGTACATGCCAATGATAAACTGGGTTAATATTTTATGTCAAAAAAGTACTTCTTTGCTGGTTCTTATGAATTCTTGACATATTTATTGACTTCCCTGTATTAATTTAGCAAGTTATTCTATAGGTGCTTTAACATTCTGCCTGCAATTTGGGCTGTGAGATAGTAGTTTAAATGCACACACATCACCCTAACCCCCATTTAGAAACCACATTTTAAAAAAGGTCTTTGATGTTCACAGTGCACTTGCACATTTTGTGTTTTCTCTCCAAGGTTGGTCACTGATAGGATGGCGAGAAGGTTCACCGTGGAAGGACACGTGGTCGTGCTGTGGCTTTCCAAGTAAAGTTCTGTAATACACTTAGACTCTAATTGTTTGCAGTCAGTGCATTACAGAACTTTGTTTTGGGAGTTAATGCTCTTGGCTGATGGAAAATAACACCTCTGGAGGGACACCACCAGGTTTCATTCCTGTCATGGGTTTTCATCCACTTGTCCTTCTACTAAAAAGACTACATTGAAATAAACCTGTTAAAAACATTGTATTTGGTATCATGATAATTTGTTTCATTGTTCCCCATAACAAAGAACTGAATTTGTGTTCACTATAACCTGGTCAACAGAAGTTACAGTGATAAGATGTGCATTTAGGATAGAGTTGTTTAGGGCTTTTATTTCAGCATACATTCTGTGTGCAAAGTCCATTGTACTTGAATGAAACATTTGGTTCAGCTTTGTATGGCAACACAGAATGTACAGTGGTGGAGAGTAACAGAGTAACAGCATTTCCCAGCTACAGGTACGGTAACACATGGAAACCTGTGAATTGTTCCCAGTGCCTCGCCTATATCTTTGTCACATGATGCAGGAGAGGTGGGGCGGAGGCAAACCTGAACAGCTGGTCTTGACATGGGATATTCAGCCTGTCAATTTATGTTTACTGAAGAATTTAGAAAGTTCACCTCTTCCTCTGCATTAATTATGAAGCCAGGTTATCAAGCACTAGAGTACCTAACCATCCAAAATAGCATGCTTGATAAATATGTGAATGATTTCATGATTACAGGTGTTCCTCATTAGGGACTGAAACAGCCACAGCTGGTTTTTAGAAGAATTGTTTTTTGCTTTATTCTTTATGATTGCATACTGGGTTTCATAATAGGGGAAAAATAGAGGGATATACATTTGAATAAAAATAAAAATGTCTTTATTTTAAAAAAGCCTGAACCATTCACAGAAACACTGTGTTTTGAAAGCAGTAAAAATGTATGTATTGTCAGAAAACAGTGAATTCTGGCAACATTAAATAAAATGAAGCCCTATATATATTTTTGGTCAGGCCTCATTTTAAAATTGTTAAAATTCAGGCTCCCCCGTGAAATTTTGAGCGTCAAACACTTCATTTCCTGCATTCTGGTGATTTTTTATGCACCAATTTGTGACTTTTCTGCATCAATTTATGGTGGAAATGTCTTTATTTATGTAAAGGAAAACACAAAATTCAGTTTTTATTGGGGGGAACAAATGCACGTGTTCTACACCTGTGTACTTAGTGTATAATGGATCGATGACAGTGTGATGTGAATAGAACCAAATGCTAATATTTGGAACTTCAAAAATATAAATCTTTCTGTCTTCAGTTAGTTTATGGCCTGACCATAAATGTTGCGTGGTAATGATGTAAGTCGTAATCATGCATGATAACTCATGATGAGTGCAAAGAAAGGAGAGCACTATTGTAGCATGGTTATGTACCCATTTCAGCATTAAATTTAAAAACAAACAAACAAAAAAAGTCAGAGAGGTTTGTTTGAAAATATAAATCCTTTTTTGAACAATATAAAATAATTGCTTTGTACCTCACCAGAGGACATTTTTTATTATCTTGCCAATAAATTGCTTTATACAGGTTATACAGACTGAAATTTTGCTTTGCCATTAGCCTTGCTAAGTAAAGTAATTAAAGCTAAGTAAAAGCTGTTTCCATGAATATACACTAAGGAGACACAAGCCAGTCATCATTATCATCAGAAGGTCTGTAGTCAGCTGGGGCTTGATAGCGCAGTCAAACTTACTGCTATAAGCAAGCATTATAAATTTAAAACTTGCTTTTTTTGCTCATGTATAAACATAATAACAACATAATGGTTCCAACAATTTTCCATCTCAAAGCCCGCAAAGACCAACCTGTGACAAAGGGCCCCCACCTCAATAAAATGGTGAACCTTTATCCAGCACTTTTAATGCCTTCATTCAGTACCCATAATTGAATAGCTGCTTGGTACACTAGCACATAGAAACATCTAAATTGCCATTACTGATGATAGATAGACATGGTGAGTAACATCACTACCAGTCTCATTAAGCGTGAAGATGCTTTCTTTGAACTACTTTTTCGCAATCCATGCACATGTGCACACACATACACATCTTGGTAAGGCCTTACCCCTCGTGTATCTACGGCCTTTCATGCAGTTTTATTTGTATCATTGTTTTTTTGGAGGGAGGTTCACACATATTACAGATATAATACATAGCTATTCAATACAGTATGAATACTGCCAAATACACTTAAACTTGTCATAATATTGCCACAGACCTGTAAACCATTCACAGTTTATTTTATGTTCATTGTTAAGTCAGAAATGTTTTACATTTTCTTAAAGACCACCTAGAACTCTCCCACACATCTGTGGTCCCACAGTCAAATTTGTAGAGAACGATTTCTGCAATATGTCATGGTTTGTCTACAAATATATTAAGCTTTTTATTAAAAAAAGATTGTAACGTGGATACCCTAATGAAATATGGAGGACACAATAAAGAAGACGAGCTAACAGCCGCAAAGTTTTAAACCCAGGCCCTCCTCTGTGGACTGATACAAGTCAGCAATGCTACCAATAACAGCATGTACTTACTACTACAGTATGCTACGCAAAAAATGTATTAAAATAAATTATGCCGTAAGTGTCTCAACCTGGCACATTTCATGTGTTCAAAACTAAAATACCAGTTGCTTCTGCTCAGTTTGATTCACAATATCACAATAATGATTCACTTTCCTCGCTAGCCATCTAAAATCAGTTTTATGCACCCACAACCAAGTCTTTCCAGGTGAGACGCCTTTAACATCCCTGCAGGGGGAATATTCCAAATATGTTTGGTACAATGCATGCTGGGAGGTGTAGCCTACCTCATATCCTACCATCAGCGCGCTGACCTCTGACAGCTCAGCCTTCCCCTGCGAAACACGGAAGCAGCATGGCGTCGAACTATAACAGCTCCGAGAGGCAGCGAATTGCACAGCAAAGATTGAAAATCATCGCTGGCCATTTACAGAAAGACGAGGACGGAGAACTGCCACGGATCTTTGCAAATGACTGCAAAGCCGAAGCAACTGACAGACATGCTTCCATTGCAAGAACTATGCCCAAAAGGAGGTGGGTGGCTGAGAGAGACGGGGAAGCGTATGTTAGTTCGCTAACTGTTATAATGGTATTGCTAGCTACGCTGTGAGTCTACTGGCTAGGTGACAGTCGGAAACTGCGCTTTCATATTTGTAAACAATACGATTTAAATGATTTATATGTGTATATATATACGGTAAACGCAGGCTTTAACAAATCTATGACATATTTCGTTTGGGCAACGATCCGCTCGAGAATTCACACAGTGGTCTTCGAACAATGAATGTGTTCATTCATTTCCGAATTGGGTGCGGTGGGGGACTTCTGTACAGTTACTAGCCAGATTGCTTATTGCAGATGGAGCTGCCGGGATATTGCAAATGTGACACAACATGCCAGATCCCATTGCCGCGGCTTTTGAGATCATAAATATACTTTACACTCAAATAACGCACGAAACAAATACTTTTCTTAAGATTTGGTAGCCTCTAGCTGCTATATATTGGTTGTTGGCTAAATACGAGTTGTTGAAGTTTTGATTTCACATAGACAGATCTCATGAACGAGGACGTTAGGTATTGAACAATGGATATATCTCATTATTAATCTACTTTCACATGCGCTAGTATAGCATTTTGGTATGCTTTTGCGCAACCATTTGTAGCTACAATTTGACCTACTTCCTGCAGTTTGGTCTCTTTGAAGATTCCCACTGGCCTGCTTCAGATGTTGGAATGTACACTAAAGATGTTTTAATCTCTAGTAGTATTACTAGTCGATAGTTCGTCAAATAAATAATCAGTTGATTTATAGCACTACTGCCAGGGTTGATTCAATATTGGGAAATAAATGAGTATTCTAAAGGTATTATTATTATTATTATTATTATTATTATTATTAATAATATTAATATTATTAGTATTATTATAATGCAACCCATGTCATCGAGCTGAAGCTGTGTTGAGGGAAGAGAAATATGTATTATATGAATTTAGAATGAATAGTTTGTACTATAAATGGCTCAATGGCTCAAAGAAATACCAGTAGTTTATTTAAGTAGTGCCAGTAGTTGTGTTTTGCAATCGCTGCAAGAATTCCAGAAATGCATACCTGTGGTAAAAAATGCATACCAACCCTTGGCACATACTGACATGTGACATGCCGTCGATATTTTTGACTGTAATCGCCTTTGTTTATGAGTAATTATTGTCAATAATTCGAGTTATGCGGGAAAAGTTTTCATAAAAAACTGAAATCTGATTGGTTAGGACGGTTGGTGGCCTGATTGTTGATTCCTTATGTGGAAACCTAGGACTGTGCGTTGTGTTGTACTGACACCTAGCGTCAGATATGTGTAAAACAACACCTCACACTGCTCAACTGCTTCTTCAATATATTACAATTTATCATTAAAATAAGTTTTCCAGAGGATTATAGGTACAGTGTGGGTGTACTGACATTCAGAGATTAGCAGGGTGGCCCCTATAAAGCTCTCGTAAACAAAACGCACCGTCTGTAATAGAGTGACAGCTATCTCCCTTTGTCTTAGTTTGCTTGCACTCAATAAATTATTAGACTATTTCAGGTGTAGCCACAATGTTGGGATTTTCTGTTTCATCTTCACTCAGTTTAATATTACACTTTTGAGTCTTTAAAACCCAAAGTGTTTTAGGAATATCAAGATCTGCCGTTCTGATTGAATGGCTAAAATGCAAATATATTTAAGCAAAAATAAATGCAAATGTTGTGAACAATGTGTGGAACTGGATTAAACTGTTCCATTCCTAAACTGCAGTGCATTCCTTCTGATCCTGTTGTGTGGGAACCTTGTTGGATGTGGCTGACTGCCTATGATAGTCACTCCTATGTCTGTGTGCTTTCTGGGTGGAGAAACCCAACACTACAAACTGCATTGACCACCCAGGTGTACAGAGCCAAGTCATGAAGTTTGCTGAAATAAATGAACACGCATGTTTGCTTGCATAGTGCGAAACACAGATATAACCAAGAATGGGCTTATAAAATGATTTGCCTGTGTTTAGGCATGCAGCTGTTGTGCATACCTAAATGTAAATTGTGTTAATTTAAGTATTAATTTTACAATGATTTTATGCATTTATGTATTTCCATTTTTTTTGTATGAGATTGTTAATAAGAGCATTAGTTTTTCATGAAAGCTCTCTTAAGAGAGCTCTGGAGCAGATGAAGATAATCTGGTGCATGAATTAGGGCCTGTATTTCTCATGCAAATAGATCAATTCAGCTTTATGACCTTTCCTGTGTGGTGACTGGTGGGGGTTTCACTGCAGTTCGCTCCATAGCTTTAATACAGTCGGCCTACGTTCCAGGTGGTCAAGTTGCCAACAGACATTCCTCTTTTGATGTAGCCTCTTGTAATTCATCTCTTAAAATTCATTGTTTGCTTGCTTTTATCAATGTCTTCTAAAGGTAAGCAATTTCGTTGCTGTTGTGGAAAACAAAAATGTTTTTCTTTTTCTTTCTTTTCTCTCCCTATTTGGAATGATGGCCCCATCCCTCTCCAATTCGTGAGGAGGCAAGCTAGCGCAGTCGTTTGCCAAAATGGCAAACGTAGCTGTTGCTTCTTTTTCACTCTACAGTCCAGCAGCTGCGCTGTGCAGTTACTTGTTTCGGAGGTTCATGGTTCTGGCCTATTGCATGCCGCTGCCTGATTGGCCAGAGCAGGCGTCACACAGTAATGAGGCGGGGAATTCCCTGGTGACCGGAACAATCCCACCTTAGACACAATTATGTACTACATTTTGCCATTCTGGATTGGCAAGATCATGACCCTAGTAATGGTATCGGGGAGGTACTTTGGGTAATTGGTAGATGTCATATCTGGGTGTTGGATGTTGTCTTCTCAAGTTTTAAAGCGCTCTGAAAGCCTGTTTGTATTGTGTTTAAAAGTGAACAAATGGTACGGTTTGGAACAGTACTGCACAACACATTAAACATTGCCTTGCAGCATGTATATCCTGTCTGGGGCATTGTTCCATTTTATTCCATTTTTGGTTAATGGTGTCCCTTATCCATCCTAGAGCTCCTGTGTTTAATTTTATTGTTTGAAGAAACATTTCTGAACATTTGGAATGCAAGTGTTGTATGTATGGTCTGGAGCTTTCTTGGGAAAAATTTGAAGGTCAAACTTCAAAAAGAAAAAAAAAATCCCTTGACGACAACCCAGTTTGATTTAGTGTCGTTAATCGCCCGCCGCGCTCTGTGGGAGGGATCTGACTTTTTAAAGAGCTGAGTGGGTCTGGCAGTGGGTGGGCGAGATTGGCTCGGGTTGGAGCCACTGTAAATTGTGCTGCTTCAGGTATGATGTGTAGGTTCGCTTTGCGAAAAGATTCGAGACTAGATTGATGGGTTACTCAAAGCAGGAGGGTGTGTGTGCACACGTGCGTGCGTGCGTGTGTGCGCATGTGTGTGTATGTGTGTCTGAGGGAGAGGCTGATACTCCTTCACTGACTGCCCTGATGGAAAACAATAGGGAGGTTTTTCTCTCACATCCAGGCCTTGTTCCCTGACAGACACTAGGAAGAGGAGACAGGGCCATTGTGTGCTGGAGAGCTGTGTGCCACTGCGCACAATTGGCTATATCCCAATGCTAAGGCTGATTGCCACACCCTCTGCTATTGACCTCACTATCCCACCCGCGACTGGCTCGCCATCTGAAGGCCTCCGAAAATGATAATTTATTATTATTATTCCCTGTAGGAATGAACTGACTACACGTGTGCACAGAGCAGTTCTGTCGCATGTTGTGTCCCTGGCCATTCAGCTTGCCCCTCATGCTCAGACTCTAGCTCCGGTTCGTTGTATGTAAGTGGCAGTCCTTGTAGTATTTGTCTCTCAAAATCATCTGCCATCTTGAATTAATACATACAAACTCTGTATTCAGTCAGCATTTCATGCTCAAATGAAGAGCTGATATTATAAAGTGATCCATTCCATTTGAATGATTTGAATAGCAATAAAGTCAACTGGCAATTTGAGGGATGACTGCCAGCTCCTATAAAACTAATGTTAAGATGGAGAGAGTCCAATGGCTTATGTTTACTTAAGCAAATGTATTAAAGACTGCCGTCAAGTCATCATTTTACATTCATATTGTACATAAATAACCAAAGAAACAAATGTTGTAATATCAAGCCTGTTTTATTCAGTAAATATTTAATTATATTCTGAAAGTTCTTATACTGCCCCCTGCAAGTAAGATTTTATATTTGTCATTTTTTTGTGTTTATTGAAGAACTTATCATAACATTTTATGTTTTGACCAATCTGTGATAACAGCTGCTTAGTGCTGTGGTTCTCAAACTCAATCCTGGAGTAGCCCTGTGGATGCTGATTTCTGTTCCAACCACAATTGCAATCAATGGATTTTAACAAGCTGTTCATTTTTCTTAATTTGGTGCTTTTCATTCCTTTGAGTGATTATTTACCCTTTTAAGCTAAATTATGTCAACAATAACTATGCATGCCATGAAGAATAAAAGTCCCATATTCACATTATAATTATTGTGCAATATTGCAAACTTTTTACATAAAAAAGGTTAAAAAAAGTTTAACTGATCAAAATAAATACTGACATGAATCAGTAGGCTCCTATCCATTAACCACCAACCATTTGATAGATAATGAAGAATTCAAAAACACCGCAAATGATAATGAGCCAAACTTGCAGCATGAAAGCAACGGAAAGTTAAAATATAAAATTATGAAAGAGCTTAAAATGTGTGAGCAAGAGATTGACTGTAGCAAAAATCAGCATACACAGGGGTCCCCAGGACTGAGTTTGAGAACCACTGGCTTAATGGTTTGCCAGTCAGAAGTGAACTTGAAGTGAAAATCCACACAGAATCTACAGACCATGTCAGACCTCAAGCTTTTGTGTTCGTAAACTGCATATTTTCCATCAAAAGGAAATGTAATTGTTTGTACATTTGAAAATTGTAAATGTACATTTTGTGCCTTAGTAAACTGTTTAAATGAAAGAAAAACAGTTATTTTGTTTTTTTTTGTCTTACTTTTTTCACTTTTCACATAAACATCTTGATAGCCATGCGGCAGGACTGTTTACGTTTGGTTCTGTTTCAGGGTGCAACTAAGACTACTGTATCTCTGTCTTCTTCCTGGCTTTCTTTTTTCTTCTAAATTCCGGGGTAATTAACGCTTTATTTTTGGAAGGTGTTCATCACTGTCTCAGGCTGCAGTTTCAGCGTCCTCTCCCCCGCACGGCTTGAGTTATGGTGAGGCATCAGGGTTCGAAATCTCGCCCGCTCAGGATGAAAAAGATGGAGAGTTATGTAGCCCTATAACTTATTCCCATTGCCGAGAAGGAGTGTTCAAGGGCAGCTGGTGTGATTTAACATGGTAATAGTGAACGGAGTTCGAACCGCTGCATTAATCTCCATTTAATAATTCATAAAGAGAACATCAAGCCACATTAACATGTACATGCAAATGCTGAAACACTCAGTATTTAAAGCACCCAGCTCTATTTGAGCAAAGCGTTCTGTCATAGATGATATCGCATAGTACCCCGTGGATTTCCATTAATTCTCCAGGCGAAGATATTGTTCTGTTTTAGAGGCTATTGGAAACCATATTCTTTTGTATTTGCTCTAATTTATTCTATTGTTCCATAAAATATCCACATTTTGTGCTCTAAAGCAAATGTTTTGTGTTTATGGCCTGAGGGCAGTGTGGATTCGGTGCATGGCTGTGAAACGCTTCTTTGGCAGGTCTCCCTGTGCGACTGTCTCACAAATTGCTCCTTTTAATGGCCGAGTTTGCCTTCAGCGGCTCCAGAAGGCCGGCTTGCTGCTTCAGAGCTACTGCTGCATTCGATTTAAGGTGGCCTGTGTGAGCGCTTCATCAGGACAGTCATACTCGCGTCACAGGGGCCGCTGCTGCAGTGAGAAGTTTGACCGTTGACCAATGCCACAGGTTGTTTTCTGGCTACATCCAATGAGAGTCCCTCAGCAGTTGGAGAAATATTGCTGGTGTTTTGCGTCTGTTTACATAGAATGGACATTTCCGGAAGTTTTACAGTACAGCCTCTCGGCTGAGGTCACTAATACTGCTATGGAAACACTGCTACAGTAAACACAGCTAGCCTTTCAGAAAAGCATTACTTGATATAGTGTAATATATATGTGTATATCGGGACCATTTGTTCAAAAAATGTTTTTTAATGTTTGTTCAAATTTGCTTTATATTTTACAGCCTACTCTCTCTTATTTTCTGAAAATTATAGTGTCGTTTTAAAAACTTTGTTGTGATGAGATAAAAAAATTAATTGGAAGAAAATGTCATCCCAAACTTAGGTCTCCCTTTCTGCTTCACAACCATACTCATTATTTTCTGAATACTATTACAAACAAAAAATAATTTTAATAATCTTTACTTCCTTTTTGCTCTGACCTGTTCACTGCGCTGTTCACAGTGTGTGATTGGAGTGTCTCTCAGAGTAAATGAGAAGTCAGCTGGTTCACAAATTTCTTTGCGAGAATTTATTAACTTCAATTACGTTAACATACACGGAAAGGCAGCCTGCTGAACTGTTTGTTATCACGAGCAAATCCAATTCGGAAACTCCCTCCTACTTATCTAATTAAAGGAGAACATACTGAAGGTCACCCAACAGAAATGACAAATAATCTCAGTCAATCACTTTTTTTTGTTGTAAACTGTGTTTATCCAGGTATTCCACCTGTCTTTGATGCCTCACCTATTAAAACTCAAATGGAGACCTTACAACACAGTGACCTGACCGTGGCATTGTTCTTGATATTAGATGCTTGATTTAAGATGCTGTTAAACAATGCTGTTCATTTGAAAAAAAAAATAAATAGTGTTTTCTTTACCTTATTAGTATTTTCTTTACCTTATTAGTTTTAAGTGGAAACTGTTTTAATTAGGGTATCATTTGAGCAATTTAAAACTGATAATTTCTGTACATTTTCAGCATGTTCAGTTTATTTAAGGATAATGTTTTTTTGCATTTGCAGGCAGGAGATTATGAAATGGAATGGCTGGGGCTACAGCGATTCCAGGTTTCTCTTCAATAAGAAAGGCCAGGCGGAATTTACTGGAAAAAGGTAATGTTTGTCTCGGCATGCTAACTGGCGCTTAGCTGCGCCACACCCATCCTCCTTGCATGCATGGACTGCTGAGTTTCCTAACATACCGCACCCATCTCGTCTCAGATTAACTATACTCTCTAATATGAACATGTACGTGAAGCATTGCCGCTACTTCACTTTAAACTAGGTTAATTTCTATTTCTGGAACGGAAAACATTTTCATGTGCCTTTATTATCTTGTTAATATCACCCTATGGTTATAAAAGGGCGGCAGTCATGTTTACACTATCCACTGCAGTCATCGCGACTTCTATGGACTGACTTTTTTTTCTTTCTTTCATGACTTGTTTGTCCTCCAAATTTGCAGTGTCAGCTTTGTAGTCTCATCGGACAGTTCAGTAGGACATGTGACCTGCAGTCCGCTGGCTGACCTGGGCAGCTGTTGCACAGGTCGCAGACGCCCGGCCAACCAGAACAAAAGTGTCACTTTTACACAGTGAGACGGGGGATGCCCTACCGAGCTGAACTCTTCATCCCTGGGCAGAGCTATGACTGTCAATCATGTGCCCTCTGTGGCTGCTGCAGCCTTCAGTCACAACTGGCACAGTCATGGTTCTATTCAGGGCCATGAAGCGCGTAAGTGCGCTGGGGGCAAATGCTCTGGCAGGAGGCACCAGCCGCTATCTGCCTAATATGGAGCAGTCCAAACCGTTCCACAGGGGAAGTGAACTGGATCCAGCATTCACTCAGTGCACTAAATTGCTTCTAGTCCCATTTGGAATGGCTCCTAGGGCCTTGCACTGGAAGTGTGAATTCCATGCCCCCATAGTCCGTCCTTCGAGTCACAATGCCTGTCTGTATTGGCTCCTCAATGGGGAAACAAGCTCTCCGCAGTAGTCCGAACAACGGAACTTGTGTCCTTCAGATGCAGACTGAAATCCAACCTCTTCAGTCTGCATCTTGGCTCCCACCCCCTGCCACTCGTACCCTTTGTACTAGTTCAGGTTGTGGTTTTTTAAAGTTTACATTTTTACTCCTTAGGGCTTGTTATGGATATAATTTGGATGCATTCAGGATTTGTATTTTCATTTGTACGTGTTATAGTTCATTTCTGTTAGCGCTTTAGAAAGACACACACATACTTGCAGGTCTGGGAATGTTGTTAGCCTGCTCTGGAGCTACTGCTCATATAAAGCAGGTGCATGCAGACCTGTTCTCCTACTTTGTAAATCATTATGGGCAAGAGTCTGCTAAAGGTATGTAATTTAAAAGGCCAGCAGACCAGTCTGTATGCTTCTCGAATGTCCATGCTTGAAGGCGGTGCATTTAAATGTTGCGTTTAGTAGAGAACAAAGCTCTGTGCGGGCTTTATTCAGAGGTACCTATAGAAAAGCTCCCAGGCTGTTGAATAACATTATCACAAGTTGAAATCTCAGTAATGTCTCACTATGCTCCAGGTATCTGGTTTCGGCGCCCATCTTAGTTTCAGTCATGCTCAGTGTGGCACTAGTGCCATCTAGTGGCAAATATCTGTATTGACGCTGGCAGGGAGGCTCAGTGCCTGCAAAAAGAGGTGGTCAGTGGATTAAAAAAATAATAATTCAAGGATTTGCTCAATCCATTATCTGAGACCTCTCATGTAGATTTCAGCCATTGAATAAGAACACTGTTGATACTATCAAGCAGTTTTTATGTCAATGTTAGAAAAATTAATTGCAGCTTTAAGTAAATGAGGATAAAGCGAGGATGTTGGCTGGTGCTTCAAACTCAGCAGCTTTCAGGTCTTTAGAAGTGCTTTTGTTTCATTTTTTCCTCGTGTGGAGCTGTGCTGCCAGTTTTTCTGCACTCTTTAGTCCTGGAACATGGCGAGAGTCTGTGCTGGCACAGGAATGAATCCCGCTTTGTTTGGCAACCCGCTCTGTTCCGCTCTACACCTTATCTTTGTCTCAAATGAGAGAAGCCAGGTGCAGCGGACGTCTGCCATGAGAAATACCCAGGATTCTTTTTTTTATTTTTATTTTTAAGAATTATGTGCTGCAGAGGAAGAGAGCGCTTGCCTGCCAAGTACCAAAACAAAGGGGCCACGTGCCTCTGAGGGCTGTGGGGCTGTAATGTGAGGACTGGCCCAAACCTCCCGGGACAGTCACTTTCTTTTTGCCCAACGCTGCGTCAGTTTAAAATGTTTTTTTTTTTTAACACGTTCACATTCCCTACAGTGAGGAAACGAGCCACCGTATCAAAGTAAAAGGACGAGTAAAAGCCAATGTGAATTCTTCCCCACCTTCCGTGCCCTGCGGGAGTCTGTGAAAGAGGGCGTTTCATGACGGGCGTTACGTGGCCTGCTGGCCGATGGCTGGGGCGGACGGGGGGGGGGGGTGGCGGAGACGGACCCCCGCCCCGCTGCTCCAGAAGCCCCGCTCTTAATCTGCTCGTGCCTCTCCGCGCTCACCCGAGCTGACCTCCCGCACAGCGCCGAGCGCGAGCGGACGCTCCTGTGCAGTCATGGAAAAGAGTCCATGATAAATCGCCACAAGCCCGTGCCTGTTTTTCCGAGGTATTATGCAGCTATTAAAAAAAACCCAGCCGCCCAGGGTGGCTCTGTTAAAATAACACCCTGGGATGTTTGGCTGGGCATGGCGAGCGCTTAAAGGGGCTGTGAAGTGATTTTCAGCGTGGTTGTGTGTTATTTTAACGGTGCGAATGGGAAGGAAAGCCTGCTATTCCACTCTGGTTTTTTTGAGAGGTCGGTTTTTTTTTTTTAGCTGTTTTTTTTCCTCGTGTGCTGTCGTGTCTTCACGCTGTTCGGGAATGCCCCCTGTGTGACATCACACGATAGTCTGTGCCTGGCCAGGCGGAGAGACCCTGTGTGAGGTCAGCGGGATCAAGTGCAGCCGGCTGGTGCGGCTCAGTGCTGCCTTTCAGTGGAAAATAAAGGGAGGGAAGAGCAGAGCGGGGAGATGAATGGTGTGCTGCCTGGCTCCTGGCTGTGAAAATGGGTTTTAAAGGAACTCTCGCCCTGGAAAATTTTAAGTGTACAGGTGGCAGGAGACTGGCAGCCACTTATTTATAGTGGCTGAACCAGATTCACAAGAAAAGCTAAAAGTCACAGCCGTTATTGTGCATCAGCTTCATGTGGGCCATGATTGATTCAGTCAGCTCTAGATTTCTATGATTCCCCTCAATACAAATTCAGAAATGTGAGTTAAATACATGTTTCCTGAAGCCCCTGTTAAGGGGCTTTTGTGTCCATGTTGCCACAGCGATGAAGGAGGATTGATGATGTCGTCACGTTCACTTTTATTCCTCTGTTCCAGGTATCGCTTGAGTGGGCTGATCCTGCCCAGTTTGAAGGACTGGTTTGAGGGCACCTTCGGGGCCAACCTTCAGCACAGGTCGCCGGCTGTGGTAAGTCCAGTGACGTCAAGCCCCGCCCAGCGGTGCAGCCCTCCTGACTCGATTGGGCGCGGCGTCACTTGTCTGTCCTGTGTTCCAGCCGTCTGTCAACACCAGCGCTGTCCAGCAGCCCTCCCTGAACGAGGGCTTTGTGCAGGACCTGAAGGCCAGCGGCATTCCCTCCTCCCACGAAGCGGAGGACCGGCTGTTCCGTGCACACGGTGAGGCCTGAGTGGGAGGGGCCACGTGTGTCGGGCGGGGTCAGATAAATACTAGAGGCCTGACTGGGTGGGGCCTTGTGTGTTGGGCAGAGTCAGATAAATATTAAGGGCCCAAGTGGGTGGGGTCATGTGTGAATATATATTATAGTATATATATATATATATATATATATATATATATATATATATACATACATATATAGCTCGGGCGACATAGCTCAGGAGGTAAGACCGATTGTCTGGCAGTCGGAGGGTTGCCGGTTCAAACCCCGCCCTGGGCATGTCGAAGTGTCCTTGAGCAAGACACCTAACCCCTAACTGCTCTGGCGAATGAGAGGCATCAATTGTAAAGCGCTTTGGATAAAAGCGCTATATAAATGCAGTCCATTTACCATTTACCATATATATAATATCAAAAACTTCAGCATAATTGCTAAAACAGTGTTTGGAAACCATATGATTTTAATCAATACATGGTTTATATTCAGTCTATATTTTGTCATTTTTGTCTCATGCAACTGGGATGGGATGGGCAATTGCGGTTTGAATAAATCAGAAACACTGGCTGGCTCTCTAAACCACTTGGCTCGGTTTGATTGGGTTAGCTTCTCCCAGTGTTGCCCCTGGCACCCACAGGCCACAAGTTCTTTGCAGCAACTGCTACAGTGACGTGTGCTTTTCTAAAGTGCTAGCCTGTAGCGCTGTTCCGCCTGCAGTGCGTAAAACAGTCTCTGCTTCACGGGTGACTGTTTTGGAGGAGAGCACACTTTCACGCCGGGGCTGCTTGTATGGGTGCTAGTGGCACCCCAGGGACTTGAGAAGCTCAGTTTGTTCAAAATGGAGGAAGAAAAAAGAGGAAACGCACACATAGTTTACATTGCCCGTGTTTTAAAACATGATGATAATAACAATAATAACAATGATGGTATTTATGAACCCATTTAATGAATATATTTAATTCTGTGTTGATTTTCACATTTATTGTATATTATTCCATTTGCCCATTGACTGTATCGTTGAAGAGGTACCAGGTAGACCCGCTCTCTCGCTGGATGAGACTTTGATCATAAGCAGTTCACCGGATAACCTCATTCACACAATAGTGATCATCAGAGCTCCTGCCACATTCTACCACTGAGTTGTTTAGTGTTCACTATAGGCAGAATCATCATCTGGCAAAACGCTTCAGAAATGTTTATTTATTTATTTATTTATTTATTTATTTATTTTAAAGATACTAACTTTTAAAATCTGGTGAGGTGTGGACTTTTTGCCTGTAGCTTATAAAGAGTTTCTGATTGGTAGAGAGTTTTGAAAAATGCTGAACGCTTCAATTTAAAAAAATATATATATATAATTTTTGTGACTGAAAAAAATCATTTCTTGCCTTTTTTTTTTTTGTTCTTTCCATATGTCCCACAGGTCACTGCTTGCACGAGATCTTCGCTCTGCGGGAAGGGAAGGTCGGGCGCATTCCGGACATGGTGGTTTGGCCGAGTGAGTCCGGCCTCGCCGGGGCTGTCTCTCCTCCGCTTGTTTACTTCCCTTCCCGCCGGCGGTGATTTAAAGGGTTAATCTCGGCGGAGGCTGAGCGCTGGCAGCGGGGCATAAATATGTATGAGCGGCAGGCTTAATAAGACGCGTCAGGGAGAGCGCGTTTGACACCCAATACCCGCCGCTCCAGGACCGGCGCCGGATCGCTTTGAATTATGTCCCTGAGATTGGTTCGCTGCATTGGGCGCCCTTATTTTGTCATGCAAATGAGTGTTGACTGATGGCTGAAACTTTATTAGCAACGGTCCCCAACGGGCAGCAAATCACAGCGCTTCTATTACGACATTCAAATTGGAAAATCCTTCTTTTTTTTTTAACCTTCAAAAACCATAGCACCCCGTGCAAAATATCTCCTCGTCTCTACCCTTTCTTTAATAAGGTAATGTTGGTGATGGTATAAATTCACTTCTAATAGTTGGGGGCAAGAAGTATTAAATCTGGTGTAGTGCTAGTTTATTTTAATTTTAATTTAAGCGTTCATTTCCTGAGCAGAAATACTCGTGCGAAACCCCGTGGATTTATTGGGCGGAGGAACGCCTCGGGCTGGGAGCCCGTCTCTGCGGGTGAAGTCCTGCCTGAAGCCATTAGAGCGGATTCTTCTAGGTGTTCATTAGTGCACGTGGCACATTTATTCTCCCTTTCAAACCCAGCCTGGATTTACTGGGATGATCCTATTGGTCAGTCTGCCCCTCCTGTACTGTCCTTACAGACCTTGCCCTGGACCTGGCCTCTGTGCTCTCCTACACCACCTACAGGCTGCCTAAGGCAACAGCAGTTCCCCTCCCATGAAAATGGGCTATCTTGCTAACAGAATCCTTCAGGCTGTCTCTGTCCCTGAGTTCAGAGTGTATTAGAGCAATTTCTTATGTGGTTGTAACTCAGGCATACAATTTAACAGGTTTGCTTAGTTTATGTCTGGGCATGGAATTAGGCATTGGCATGCATGAATAATTAGGTTTTAATTTAAGCTGGTGTGTGAGGGCAGCATTTGTTTGGAGCCTGAAACAGTTGTACATTTGTGAACCATATTTTTCTTTGTTGCTTCTCTTTGCTCATTGTTTTAATGTCCAGTAATTATAGCAGGTGTTCCTGATTTAAATGCTCCAAGTCCCTTTTTTTCCTGTGGAGGTCCCATGCTGTAATGAATGCAGTAATTTAAAGGAGTACCATGGTGGTTGAACGTGACACTTCCCAGTTGTCTTCAGGCAACAACAAAACAAATGTGCATAATTTTTTTATTCTTCAGTCATTTCAATGTACTTTAAAACGTATTTTTCTAAGCCTAAATTTCCCACTATAAAAATTCACCCGAACCATCTGGGCGTGGTAATGAGAACTGTCAGTTAGCTATGATTGACAGACCGTTCCCCGTTACCATAGCTACCCCCATGATACGCGCTCTTTGGGAGACTGAATTTTCACAAGCTAGCTAGCTTAGTAGTATATCAAGTATCGATAGATAGCTAAGGTAAGGACGTTGACTTGTATCCAGTTACAATTTTTGCTATCTAGCTAGCCAAGTTAAGATAAAAGCACAACTATAACGTCCTCATAAAAGCGAAACTAGCAAGCTAACGTTATCGATAACATTGCCTTATGAAAGCAAACCTCCTAGCTAGCTAACGTTAGCTAGCTAGCTAAATGAATATAACCAGAAATAATCTAAAGGAACTCTAATTTAAGTGAACCTAACGTTAGTCAAATATTTGCATTGTCTGAACAGCAGGACAGTGTGTCCTGTCAGATTGCTTTACGGGGCGTGGAAATAGGAGTGGTTACTGTATTCGTGACGTAGAAAAATGACAACTTTCTCAACCGGTTGAAAATGGGACGATGAATTTAAAACGCATATTTCTCCAAAAATACAGAACGGACATATTTAATACTTTGCTCATTGTGTTTCTTCAATGCCTCTTGTGCAAATAGCACATAAAATAGAGAAAGTGTGAAAATCACCATGGTACTCCTTTAAGCTAAATGACAATCTGCCTCTCTTTTTATGAGCGATTGAAATATGACGGCGGCACTCTTGTCTCCTGCAGATTGTCACGACGACGTGGTGAAAATTGTGGAGCTGGCCAGCAAACACAACGTTTGTTTGATACCATATGGAGGTTAGTTTTTGACCCCGGAAATAAAACAAATTCTGCTCAAAGACGGGTAGGGGTGGTGTTGATTAAAAAGTGTGAAAATACTTCATTGCATTTTTTTTGTTGCCTACTTGCATCCCGCTGCTATGTCCATCTATGTGTTACCCTTAAATTCTTTTCTAAATTACTGAGCCATGGGTTAACGTTGCAAGAAAAATATAACAAGTTTCTGCAAGAACAGCTCAGTCTTTGCTCACTTTCTGCTTACCTGATGCGAACAGAATAGTCGGCATCGTGAAAGTTTCGTCAAGTACACCATGCAGTGAATGCAGATGCACGTTGAACTAGAACAGCAGATCCGCGCCATAAATCAGTCTGACGCAATCACTGATCTGTGCACGGCGCTCCTATTTTCTCTAATGCAATTAAACAAAGTCAGCATCTCAGAAAAGCTCATTAACAAGCTGACACACGCAATATGTTTGTAGACTCTTGATACGTGGATTTCATTGTGGGGATGGAAGTCTGTGATTCTGTTCCAGCCAGTGATTTCAGAAATGGGTTTGGGCTCTGGATCTGAGTGATAGTGGTTGGTGCAGCGCAGTGTCAGTATTCATTCCATCCTCAAACACTGCTGGGTGAATCTCTTGGCTCGTGTTTGCTCCACCTCGGGATGGCAATGGCACAATGAGTCAGGCCAGATTTGTATTAGTCTGGATTCAGGTACATGTGTGCGTGGGGAATTCTTGGGTCACAAACAGACTCACTTTTCCAAATGATAATTGTGTGCCAGTTGACTTGACAAAGGCGGGCTTTGCCCTCATGGTCCAGAACCAGAATCCTGTCTGTGTCACAGCCTGCAACCGAGAGGTCCTTTGAGCCGTGCGTTGCATTTGGCGCTTACCAATTGTATTGAATTGATATTTCCTCAACCAGCTGAGAATCTTATTAACTAGCTCAATTTTCACGGGCAGAAAGGTTGAATAGATTAGTTTTTTATGAACGTGCTGCCATATTGCGAGCAGGAGCGTTGCGTTCTCGTGTTGTCAGAGAAATCTCATTTATGGACGCCTTGAGGTAGCTAATTACAGAACATGACACCTGTGGTTTCGTCAAACAAGCTGACGGAAACGTTTTCCATTAAAGTATTCTTGTCAAATTTGGCATACTAGACTTAACTGGAATCTGAACATGGCAGCTGTAATCGGTCAAGAAAAAAATCATCCAGCAGTGCGTACAAAATGGTGAAGAACAGGGAGATGGCTGTCTGTTTCAGCTCTTGATTAGTTTAATTGGCTGCATTTAGCAGCTGGTGTGGGGTCCAGAGCATGAAACTGCTAGAACAGGCCTGGGTTCGAGGCGAACCTGTGGAAATTTGGAGAAGAGGCTAGTTACCGGCTCCACGCAAGGTTTTCTGAACCGTGCAAGGGGCTTTGCCGCTGTGTGCAGTCAACTGCAACACAGTGAAATGGTCAGTGTCGCTGGACCACATGCTCTCCATTAGCGTTGAATTAACACTGGACGTTTTGCTGTAGATCTTCATCAGAACACAAACAAATCAGAAGATTTTGCTGTCCCAAGCAAAGCGCTTTTATTGGTTCAGTCGGGCGGTAAAATTGAGACGTCAGTAAACGCTGAGCCCGTTCCGGGGTGCACGGGGCTTCACGCCGGCATTAGAAGGGGCCCCGGTGCACCCCGGCAGCGCGGGTCGAGCAGCGCTCGGTTCACGCTCAGACGCCTGGCCTTCCGGGTTGGCGGGTGGCGGGTGGCGGGTGGCGGCCTGCGCTGACGCGTCCCCCTCTTCCCGCAGGCGGGACCAGCGTGTCCAGCGCTCTGGAGTGCCCCGCGGAGGAGACCCGCTCCATCGTCTCCTTGGACACCTCGCAGATGGTGGGTAATAAAGGCGCGGGAGGCGGGTGTGCGGGCGGGCGGGCGGCGGAGACGCTGGGCTGAGGCCCGGCGGCGGCGCTCTGCCCTCCTCTGAGCGCGCTTCGCGGCCGCGTGCTTCAGCGCTTATCTTTCCCCTTTCTCGTCTCATTTTCAAAGACCGCGCACCATTTTATGTGCTTTTTTATTACTTGCTTAGAAATTAAATCTCAGACGCTGAAATCTAAAACTTATGAGTAAGTCGAAATTGAGTTGTAAAATATTAATCTGTCTAATATCGTCAGTTTTCATCGATGGCCACCGGCAACCGAGGAGAATTTGAATGCGTTTAACGTGCTTAATGTGTGTTTGCGGCAACCGGCGTGCAGCTGGAAAAAGGCTGCGTTTTGGACTGGCGTGGTGTGTTGGCCACTGAGCATGTGCAGGTAGGTCAGGAGTGGTCACAAGTGAAATGTTGCATAACATCTTACCCATTGAACCCGGGTGACGCTGCTGGGGGGCGGGGCCTGGTTCCTGATTGACGGCAGATGGCCCCGGGCAGGCCGCTGATTGCACAGGCCTCTCCCACCGCTCGTAAAGGTTCCTCCTCTGCCGAAGCAAGCCAAGCATTTTAAAGCCGAGTCTGAAAGGGGGGAGCGGGGAGTGACCGGCGGAGAGAGAGAGCCTTTTATCCACACAGTGCCGTGCGGAGGAGTGGGAGAGCTCTCTCTGGAGTGATGAACGAGCGCCGCTCCCCCCCCCCCGGCTTTAATCTCCCTTTCGCCGAGCCGCCGACATAAACGCGGCGGCTCTGACCCCTGCAGCGCCGCAGACGGGCCGGGGCGAGTGCGGGTGCGGGTGCGAGTGTGGGTGCGGGTGTCAGTGCGAGTGTGAGTGTGGGTGTGAGTGCGGTGTGGTGTGGGGGGTGCGAGTGTGGGTGCGGTGTGAGTGTGGGTGTGAGTGCGGGTGCGAGTGTGAGTGTGGGTGCGGGTGTGAGTGTGGGTGTGGTGTGAGTGCGGTGTGAGTGGGGTGGAGTGTGGGTGCGGTGTGAGTGTGGTGTGGGTGTGAGTGCGGGCGTGAGTGCGGTGTGAGTGCGGGTGGGGTGGGTGCGGGTGTGAGTGCGGGTGTGAGTGTGAGTGCGGGTGCGAGTGTGGGTGCGGGTGCGAGTGCGGTTGAGGTGTGAGTGCGGGTGGAGTGGGTGGGTGCGGGTGGGGCAGGGTGAGTGTGGGTGGGGAGTGCGGGGTGAGTGGGCGTGGTGCGGGTGTGTGGTGCAGGCGCGGGGTGTGGTGTGAGCGTGGGTGTGAGTGTGAGGCGGGGGGTGTGAGTGTGAGTGCGGGCGCGGGTGTGAGTGCGGCTGCGGGTGCGGGTGTGAGTGCGAGGCGGGTGGTGCGGGTGCGGCAGCGGTGCGGGTGTTAGTGGAGTGGGGTGGGTGTGAGTGCGGGTGTGAGTGCGGGTGCGGCTCATGAAAGGCGGTGCGTGACAGGACCGGCGCTTTATTGCCCCCGGCGGGTGATTGATGCGTGCGGCGGGAGCGGCTCACGCTGCGAGGCGGGGCGACTCCCGGCGGCGCTCAGAGGACACGCAGGTTTTCGGGGATTGAATGTTAAAGGGAGGTTAACCTTTGGAGCCCGCCGCGCCGCGAGACTCCTTCCCCCGTCTCCGCCCGGCCCTCGCCTGCACCGCCGCGCTGCGTTTGGGGAGGGGGGGGAGGGGGAGGGCTAGCTCGCGCCCGGTCGACCGCTCGGCGCGCGCTGATTTATGCCCGGCTCGACTCTTTCTCTTTCCCTTTACACGCGTTCATTACGGAGTCCTGCTTTCTGCACCTCTGTTATGAGGCGTAATATACTGGCCCTTTGCTGGCTCTAAATATCAGACCTCAGCAACTGGAATGAATTTGCGGGACATAACTCAGGGGGGCGAGGGCCGTCGGAGCGCGCGGGCCGGATCGGCTTCAGGTGCACGCCGTCAGCAGTCCTGCGCTTTAATTAAAATTCACTCGCCCCGGCCGGCGTCACGCGCCCCGCACGCGGGGAGAGGGCCTGCCGCCCGTTTTTCTGGAAAAGGCAGAGAGCGCCGGGGAAAGATTTCCCTTTTTTATGTCCGGCTCGGCGGCGTAAGTTATAGGGCCAATGAAATTTTACGACTCTGAGAGCCCGCCTTGTGTTTCCCCCAGAATCGAATACTGTGGATCGACGAGAAGAATTTAACGGCGCACATCGAAGCCGGCATCATCGGGCAGGACTTGGAGAGAGCGGTAAGTGGCGGGCAGCGGCGCGTCCTTCGCGCGTTGGGATGGGAGCGCTTCATCCAAAAGAGGGAGAAAATCTCTCGTGTACCGCCCTGCAAAAACAGTCACACGCTAGCTAGTTACTGATGTCCTTTAATATCGGTACAGAGGCACGTGTACTGGACCTGTGCTGATGTGCCCCTGTAGGCCTGTGCGTTGGCTCTGTAGCGATCCCGTCCCCCGCAGATCTGTATGGAAGCGGGGAGGCCGGGCTTTAGCGCGGTGAAGGGCAGTTACCGAAACTCGGGCGCGGAGCAGATGGCTCCATCAAACTAATTCAGAAAAATGGAAAAGGAGCAGGTATTTGAGGCAGGAGCCCGCGTGCGCTGCATCTCAAGCAGACGGCGCCTTTTGCATATAGAAAGGCCAATTTGGCCGAGCAGATGGCTCTGCATTAAAAGCGCTCTTCCTGGGGAGATTTCTGTTACAGCGGGGGTGGGGGCGTTCTGGGTTCGGATCACCTGGAAGAGTAAAGCCCCTCCCCTCTGGGGCACCCTTGGCTGTTCCCAGACTGCAGTGCGTCAGGGAGGGCGTTGGAGAACACTTCAGCCCCTCGGCCCTATTCCCCGTCCTGTCGGTGGCTGCTCCTTTTGGGCTTTTGTTGATGTGAATGGCGGTTACCTCATATTGCTGAAGCAGTAGTATGTGCTCAAAATATGGAAATGACACAAAGAGCCCATTAGACAAAGCCAGTGTGTGTGCCTTGTACACAGAAAACATTTGCTCTGATTGGGTGGCTGAGTGCTGGGACCGCTGTTTAGCCTCTGGTCTTTGTCTGACGTGTGTGTGTGTGTGTGTATCTGAGTGACAGTTCTGTGTGTGTGTATCTGAGTGACAGTTCTGTGTGTGTGTGTATACATGTTTGTATGCGTGTGTGTTTGTACATGTTTGTGTGTGTAACAGTGCAGACCTCTGATACTGTGTGTGTATATCTGTGTGCGTGTTTGTGTGTGTGTGTGTACATGTTTGTGTGTGTGTGTGTGTGTACATGTTTGTGTGTGTGTGGTACATGGTTTGTGTGTGTGTGACAGTGATACTCTGATACATGTTGTGTGTTACTGTTAGCTTCTTTGTGTGTGTGTGTGTGTGTGTGTACATGTTTGTTTGTGTGACGTGCAGACTCTGTGTGTGTGTGTATATCTGTGTGGTGTTGTGTGTGTGTGTGTGTACATGTTGTGTGTGTGTGACAGTGTATGATCTGCTGCAGTTCTGTGTGTGTGTTCTGTTTGTGTGTGTGTGTACATGTTTGTGTGTGACAGTGCACACCTCTGATACTGTGTGTGTATATCTGTGCGTGTTTGTGTGTGTGTATATTGTATGTGTGTGTATATACATGTTTGTGTGTGTAACAGTGCAGACCTCTGATACTGTGTGTGTGCGTGTTTGTGTGTGTGTGTGTGTGTGTGTGTACATGTTTGTGTGTGTGTGTGCATACATGTTTGTGTGTATGACGGCGCAGACCTGATTCTCTGTGTCTCCTCTCAGCTGAATGAGAGTGGCTACTGCACGGGCCATGAGCCTGACTCCATGGAGTTCAGCTCTCTGGGCGGCTGGGTGGCCACCAGGGCATCCGGCATGAAGAAGAACATCTACGGCAACATTGAAGACCTGGTACGTACCGTTAGAGACAGGAAAATCAGGCCTCATGAATCATTCATCCACACAGCTATGGGTTCTCTGCTGATATGCCTACACGGACTGATTTTAACAGGGCAAGGTGGTTTGGCTGCTGGGTGGCTCGTCCTGTTCAGGCACTGTTTCATAGCATTGCTGTCCCCATGGCCTGCTGTTGTATTTGGGCTGTGCCAGTGCTGTCTATGGCTATCAGTCCTGCAGGGAAGGGGGGGTCTCATCGTGCACCGGTGACCCCTGCCGGTCAGTTGGGAGCACACAAGCCCACCTGCTAAGCTGCACATGTCAGTGTGAGCAGGTTTTGTGAACGATTGGTGATAACGATTGGTGTCTGGCATCACAAACTTCAGAGCAGAGCAGGTGCTACTCCGAGCTTTCCCTAATCAGTGGAGGTTGTGCAGTGAGCGCTGAAAAATACAATTAGGTATTTCAAATTGGGCAAACTTTTTCCGTTTTTAAAAAATCACTGAGTTTGTTTCCAGTGTTTTGGAAAGTTCTGCTGTGTTCATGCAGAGCTTTCCAAACACCAGACAACACCAGAGCTCCACCCTGCATTCTGGCCACGCCCCCCAGCCCACACCTGCCCTGCTGCCTGATGATTCGCTGGCCAGGCTAACGCATCGGAATGACAGACACGGCCGTGCTCTCTCTCTCCCTGCCGGACAGGTCGTGCACATAAAGATGGTGACCCCTCGAGGAGTGATAGAGAAGAGCTGCCAGGGCCCGCGCATGTCCACGGGGCCCGATATCCACCACTTCATCATGGGCTCGGAAGGTAGGCCCCCCGCCTTCTCTCTCACGCCCGGGGAAGGGCGTGGCGCTCGTCCTGCGGTTGGCTATGCTCCACGCGCTCTTTCACCCTTCACAGGAAGTGCCACAGTGGCACTGTAAGGCCTGTAGCGTTCCGTTTCGCCATGGTAACCCTGGCTCGGCCAATGGCTGCGGCCCTACGGGTGCTCGGGGAAGCAGGCCGCAGCCGTACGCACATGCGCTGGTAATAGCTGGACGGGAAGCGGCTGCTTGCAGCCCGAGCACACGCTGCGTGTGCCGCTAACGCGCTTCATCCAGACGGTGCCTCTGTCCGGGGCTTAATAAGGAACCCAGATCAGCCTTTACTCTGCTGGGAGCTCAGCCTCTGCCTTTTATCCTCATTTTGTTGCTTTCACTGAAGCGCTGCTCTAGAGCAAAGCTGTTATCTCGGTTTCCTAACGATAGTACTCAAAAAGCTTGTATATTGACAGTCAGATCTCTGCTTTTTAACCTTAAACTTTTGTCCTTTAATACGTTTGACTCATGAAAATGTAAGGGTCTGTTTTTTTTGGCCGTCACAGACAGTTGAAAAACATCAAAATCAATGAACAGAAATTGTGTTTGCTCCGGGAAAAAGCGCTTCAGCCCTTATCTGGGCCCGAGTGCTTTATCTGAAGTATTTTCGGACTGAGGGGTCGCGGAGTTCATCGAGTCTGCGTCAGCGTCGGGCCTTCGCCGGTTCAGTGTTTGTTTGCTCTCGTAGCGTCGCTCGGGTGCACGGGCGGCCGCGTGGACTCGGACCGCGGCGGTGGCGTCACGCACACCCAGCTGAAGAAGTGCGTGACCGTTCGCGAACCCTGACTGGGCCAGCGCCAGCGCCGGTTGCAGGGTGCCGGGGCCCCGGGGTCCCAGGGCCGCGGGGTGCCAGGGTCAGCGTGTAGCGGCAGCCGCGGGGGAAGGTTTTCGGCAGGCGGCCCGTACCCGTCCCGTTGCACGGGAGTGGCTCTCGCGGTCTGTCCCGCGGCTGCAGCCTCCCTGCGCTTAGCAGCGTGCGAAATGCAGCTGTCCGTCTGTGCGGCTCAGCCAATGAACAGCTCAGCGCAAAGAAATGGCATCTGGCAGGCAGCTCGGCCATCAGAGGAGAGGAATACTAATCTCAGCTTTCCCAGAACACCAGGGGACTTTGTCACCATGGAACAGGCCTCTCAATATTATTAGCATTCAGAACTGGGAAAGTAAAAGCAATGGATTAAACGCTATTTTAAAAAAGTAATTCCTTCTCTTGATTACTGGGACCTTGTCTTTAGCTCATCAAGCCAGCTGCCTGTCTTGTTGCTACGCTGTGGTTTGAAACATTACATTTTTACACGTGGCTGTTTGTATTGTCAGCCAGTAAGGCTGTTGGCATTCAGTGGTGGCCAGACGTGCACTGCATTGGGAAATGTGCAGAACCTGCTTTGCTTTTGTTTGAGTACCTCTGGAATCTTTGTGATTATAAAATGCCCCCCCCCCCCCCACCCCACCGCTGAGGTCCCAGTAGACAGGCACTGTATGTAGCCAGGAAAGGGATATTGTGATAACATATTGAACAAGCCACTGTTGAAACAGGCCACTGCATTTTATCATGGCTTTAACGCCAGAACTTTCTTACAGAGAGCTTACAGAGAGCCTTTTGGCAGAAATTCCCTGCACCTGAATCCAGTGCCTTTTAATGTTCAGGGGCACCATTAAAATCACTCATGTTAGTTTAACCTGATTCCCAAGCTCAGAGCGATTCCCAATATGGTTAAGGGCAGCGGGCTGTCACAGGGTGATGCTGCTCACTGTTGGGCCACTAGAGGGCAGCATGGAGTGACACATTAAAGAGCTCATTAAGAGCCATCTTTGGGGTTCCGGCTAATGGAACCGGCTTTGTTGTTGTTTGTCACAAAGAAGGGCTAATATTTCTAATGACCAGGAAAGGTACCGGCGGCAGCTTTGAGATTCCGTGTCTGCGTTAGCGTGAAGCACAGGGGAATGGCTCTGAGCTGTTCAGCGAGCATATAACAAAAGCACCTTCCCCACAAAAATCGTTTCGCATTGTTCACTCGACTGGAGGCTGGTGTAGTGAACTACCGGGATGTCATAAACTTCCACTGTAAAATCAATGCTGCTAGAATGAAATTGACATTCACAAATGCTGCGGTTTCAGAAGGCTCTGTGGTGGAATAGAAACCCAGTAGCTGTTTACGATAGGGAGAATATGACATTTTATACATCTAGCGGCGTTGGGTGAAAACAGCCTGAGAGGGAAACAGCGAGCTTTTTTCAAAGCTTTTTATATGGTTATTCTATGGCTGTCGTGTAATTGATAAAGATCTGTATTGCTCAAAGCCATAATAATACATAAAACCATCAGATGTTCGCAAGATCGTTACGGAGACATCTGTGGTTTTAATGGCAGGGGAAGGCGGGGATGGAGGAGAGAGCTTATATTTTGGTCTGTTTTCTCAGAATTATGACCCGATGGCAGTTTTTATGGTGGGGGTCAGGACTGTTTACTGGATTGGTTTATGTGGCCTCTGGAAGGTGAGGCCATCATCAAAGTTCTTTACCCAGTTCAGCTTTTATTGAGCCAGTTTTCCCATGCAGTTTGTGAGTTGGGGAGCAGTAAACGCCATTCTCATTTGCATTTCCATCCAGGGAGGGGTTAAATATTGGGTAGAAATGGATCTTTTGCCACCAAAAAGTGGCTTTGAGCCTACACCTTATCGTTAAACACACATGCCACAAGCAGATGTCTTATTTATGCATCTTCATATGTGAGGGATGGTACAAACTTTTATGTGTTTCTTTAAAGGAAATTAAACTGTATGTATTGCCAGGCATCTAGAGTTAGACACAGATAGATGGACAGATAGATAGGGAGGTGGCAGATCAATAGACAGATGGAATATCTGTGGTGTGGGATTGCCTGCATAATACCTTCATAACAGGCAAAGAGTATAACGGCTGGAAGTAGACCACAGGGATATGGCACTTTTGGGACATCCCCTAACAGCACGGCTGGATGTTCATCAGGGCCAGACCTCTGAGGATACATGTCCTTATTTGGAAGGAAGCCTGGCTTCTGCTTTCCACTAATTAGTGGGGCTTTGATTTGATGCGTGATGAGGAGAATTTTAAATATTTTTGACACCTCCCCCTTGACACCTAGCATTGTTTACTATTGAAAATGCAGCAGTTTAATTACTTGAAGTGCCAGTGGCTCCAAAGAAAAACACAGTAGTCTAAAGGTGAAGTTGACCGTTGTGAGATTATGAAACGTTTATTGACACGCAGCCTGATTTGATCTGGTATGTGCCCCGTGTGAATTTACGAAGAGCATTTTCCGTAGACCGTTTCTGCTCCCTCTAACCAGAGAGAGGACCATGCTCCCAGGCAGTTGAATGTGGAACAAGAAACTCAAAGGGCGCTGTTCATAATTTTCGGGTCAGGAATCATGCTGGGGGTGCCTATATACGTCCAGGCTTTGCAGGCCTCTCCCTGTGATGTGGGTGTATCTCGTTTCTTTGTTGTATCTGTCGGTAAATCTCCCTCGGTCCCCTGCGTGCAGGCCGAAACCAGATCCCGCTGGTAAGAAGGCTGATGCAACACAAGGCACCGATTGCGGTGTCTTAAAGCATAACTTCCGTGCCCCTAGAGCACTGTTCAACGTGCCTGTTTTAAAAAAAATAATAATAATAACTTTATTGCGTTCGCCGAACTCATCATCACGGGCACTCCTCTGCGTCCTCTGTGTGCAGGAACCCTGGGCGTCGTCACGGAAGTGACGATGAAGATCCGACCCATCCCGGAATACCAGAAGTACGGATCGGTGGTCTTCCCCAGTTTCGAACAGGGAGTGGCGTGCTTGAGAGAAGTGGCGAAACAGGTTTGGCTTCCTGGGTGCATTTAACCATGCACGTGCGACACTGGACATTGTTCTCATCACACACAGAAATGCGCATTTGCACTGGCTTTCCTTATTAAGAGTACTCCACCAGCATCAAATGCACTTTTCCTTCATTGTCTCTAATGTGCGCTTCTAATGAAATCACATCAAAGAGATTTGCTTTTGCATTTCAATGATTATAACAGAGAGATCAGAGATTACCATCTCATAGTAAAATGGTTTTTACCATTGAAATTATTTTTGCTTTTGGACATCAAATTGATTTTGTGCAAATTACATAAAAGCAGAAGTATCCTCATTCCATTCAGCCAAACATTAGATATTCATAACGTGTAGGTACCACAGCCCAAGTAAATCTGAGTTCTCCGTCTTCTGTGCTTCTACGCCCCTGGCTGCCACTGATCAAGGGGTAAAGTGCGATCGCTGATCTTGTTTTCTCATTGCATAGCACTTAGCTGACTCAATTCTTTCAAACTTGTAATTGTCACAGATTAACAAATTGATGTTTGGTGAGCAAGACATTGTGTGCAATGGGAATTGTCCTGATATGCCATGGTTTTACTGTCCTACAGAAAGCTTTATCCAATTGAGTCAGATTCAGATTGATTCTGTGTCATTATGCAAAAGAAGGTGATCAGGTTGGCTTATGGTCCTCCTGGAGTGAGACTGGTCTGTAAGATCACTTTGTGGGACCTGCGCTGTGTTGTGCTGTAATCACTGCGGTCAGTTTGTTTGTTAAAAGGCCTCTAAGGCAGCTGAGGTGTGTGCACGTCAATGTCGCCAGCTTCCGCCCTCCGTTACCCTCGGCAGATCGCTTCCTGCGCCGCCATTGGATGGAGGTTTTAAGGGGGCGGGAGCTACAGAGAGGAAGTTCCAACAGCACTGCCTGATTAAAAAAGGGGGGAAAAAGTGCTGATGGCGTGAAAGGTGGGCGCTGATGAGACGGTTATTGACCTTTGCGCTGTGGACATTTATACCGTCCTGCTCATTAGCGCTGTAGAAATGAATTCAGTCCTATCCAGGCCCCTTCCTGCCAGTGGACAATTAAAGTATTGATTGAGTTTCTGTGCTTTATTAAGACAACTGCCCCACCGAGGAATCATCCCAAACTCGTTTGAGACCCTTGGGGTGACTTCATTTTTTTTTTTTGGTAGTTTGCCTCCACTGTAATTTATCTTCTGAGCATATAGGACTCCTGCCCTGGGATCCTTGATCTCAGGGGACTTATTTAGCCACAATTTGGAATTGGTACATCTCCCGGGGAATAATATGTACTTCTAACGTGTGAGCGGGCAGCCTAAGGTTTGCTCACAAGCGGGTTGTTTGCCGCTGTGCGCTCCAGCACAGCACACGGCGGAAAACCATTTTTCACAGTAAGTGGAGAGAGTGCTGAGCAGGAACTGCTTATGCCAGTGAAGGAACTCTCCCTTATGTTGGGTTTCACTGGGTTCTCACCAGGCTTTGCTCCTGCTGTAGGCCAAGGCATATTTCAGAGCAACATACCCCACGAAGGCAAACACAGAGTGTGAAAAGAGGGAAAGTTGGGTGGGAGACGGTTGAATAGGGCTCTGAACGTGTGCTTTTTCCTTCACAGAGATGTGCGCCTGCTTCCATCAGGCTGATGGACAACGAACAGTTTCAGTTTGGTAAGTCCCCTCTTCAACTCAGTATGAACACTCATGGTTAGACATGTAGATAGTCCACCTCAGTCAACAGTGATGTGAGAGGCAAAGGAAGGCGTGAGGCCTATATACTGTATCAGTCAAGAGTCACATCCAGAGGTCTTTCTTTTATTAAAGGTAATTCAGTTTGCTGAAGTATTCATTTCCCAAGAACAGAAGCATCTAATGTCAACATGAATTTTGCCAGAATTTCAGAAACACTAAACTTGTTTCTGACAATGGTCTTTTACAGATGAAAAAGCATATATGACATGAAAGGCTAAAGAGCTCATCTCATTTGGGATTTCTGTTTTTATCCCTGACCAGAAACAGAAGAGTTTTGTCTGACCGCAGAGTAGAGCTGGGAATTGAGAGGCTTCTGTCAGTCCACGCCTTTATTTTGAATTATTTTGAGCCATATCCGTGGCTCCAGTTGTTAATGTTACACGCTGGTTTTCACCCAGAGCTTATGCTTCTCATCAGTCTTCCTCCAGCCGCTCTTTAAAACATCACTGCTCTTTACTGGGTTCATGCAGTCCATTTCTCCAGCGTGTCACTGCGGTGCAACCTCTCCATCGCTCCTATACAGGAAGCATGGAGTCATACATTTGAAGAAAACTCCCCTCGCACAGGTAGTTATTCATGTCCAGGGTTCAGGAGTTAAAGGCAGAGCCGAAAAGATAAATAGGACGGTGGAGGGATGAAACGACGGGTGGGGGGAGGGCGGAGGGCTGGGAGGGACGGAGGAGGAGGGAACGTAGAGGAGTCACCGACAGGAGAGACGCCGTTTGTGGGAGTGTTCCTGCCCCACGCTTGAGAAGCACATCTGTGCGCAAGATGTACTGAGAGAGGAGAGACGAAGGCCATAAGCTGCACGTCCCTGCGAGTCCACTGCTCTCCCAGCAGAGGTTCAGACGGCTGCGGTGATGCTGAACAGACAGGCTCAGAGTTCAGAGCGCAGTCATGTGACCGCTCACTGGTCTGTGCCGGTTAGGGAATGGAGATGGGGGGGGGCTCCTGTCGGCTGCCATTTTACTTTGATGGCGGAGGAATGACATTCCTGTGTGCCACGCAGTGGCCTTACACACAAGTGTGTATGCGGTCTGTTCTTTTGTGATTGTGAGAAGCGTGTGTATGTATGTGTAGTGCTTGTGTTTGAGCGTTTGTTTGCAGGCGTGTGCGTTGACTGCATGCGTGTGGCCTGTGTCTGCGTGCGTACGTGCAAGCCTGTATAGAGTGAGTGCGAGGGTGTGTGTGTGTGTGTGTGTGTGCGCGCGTGCGCTCACATTGGCTAACTGTGTAGTTGCCTAACAGGAGAAGCAGTCTTCAGGGCGTTATTGTGTGTGGACTGCTTCTCTGAGACTCCCTCTGTGGGGCTTCTTGTGGAGCTACTGACAGTGGGGGGGTTTGGGGGGGGGGGGTTGAGATCCCTGTCAGAGCGCCTGTCGTGTCCTCAGTCATGAGCCTCGTCACCCCCTTATGGCGGCCAGGGACAGATCTCATTTCAGTCGCGGAGCCTTTGATCTCCGACGTGGGAGAACGGGGGAGGCACTGTTTAATACCACCGGAGCCTGCTGCAGATTAAGCCTCCCCCGCCCCGGCTCCGCCTCTATGGAGGGGAGGGGGAGGTCTTGTTTATCTGAAATAACGGCAGACAGTGCTGTTAAATGGATGCTGTGTTAATAGCAGGTTATGAGGGATAGTATTTACTGTACGCCTTCTGTTCCTGAAGTTAAAGCAGACTCCATTATAGTTTGATCCGTCTCTCTCGGCCCATTCATCATCTACAACGGAGCCGGGGAATCCTGCGGCAACACCCCCACCCCCTACACACACGCGCGCAAACACACACACACACCCGCACACGCACAGTATTAATATGTACACCGTAGAGCACACAAGGCATGCTGGCTGCCTGCTTTCGCTCCCCAGAGTGGCGATATTAGTTTTGATGCAATCTGTTTTCAAAGATCAGTCACCATGGTTCATATAACTCAACACAATCTGGAGCAAGGTCACAGCATTAGATGTGGCTCCCCACATCTGCCAGTGAATGGCACCTTCAGGGCAGGTTGCAACAGGTTGGCACAGATACTCGCTGATATTTAACCAGGAGGCTGCTTGTCATTAACTTTAAAAAATGTGTAAGTGCCTCATTTTTTTTTCAATACACCAATTTTTAATAGTGATTCTGAAATAGCCAAACGTTGCTTGTGGCGAATAAATAACTAAATGGCCAGTGATGTTGTCACCCAGGTCTCAGTCATTACCAGCATGTAGTGGGACCTGGTGTTTTTTTGTGAACCGGTGTATTAACTAGACTTCATCTCGCCCCGAGCCTTCCTAAGTCCTACGGGATCAGAATGCACGGCGAAAGGAATGCATTAACTACAAACGCGGCGCCTTTATTCCGCGTACCCTTGTGCGTGGAATCAAGTTTCTGGAGATCCTGTTCGCTTTGTAGACTTATGCAGATGCCGGTGGTGTTTTTTTTCTGATCACCGCTTGCTTTATTATGTTTGCTTTTAGGCTACCGTTTTATAATCGCGTCGAAGGCTTTCTATGATAGATTTAAGCCCCCTTCCCTTCCCCCCAGCACCCTTGCATATAGATGAATTGATAATAATTTCTGCGGCGAAACGAAGGTCTAGAATACAACGGAAAAATTATTTTGTCAACAGTGGAAAATTGAAGTATTTTCCATTTATTGCGGCTTTGTGATTTTTGTTTTGGATATCTTATTGAACTAATAGCCTACACGGACTCCGCAGAGGTCTCCCGGGATCTCATTAGCTCCCATATATTTCCAAGATTTTTACCGAGTTTGCACTTCTTAGCATTAAGCAGGCCACATGAAGCGACTGTTTTTGTTTTTTTTGTAATAACAGGTGAAACGCAGAGCTCGGATTTAAACTTCCTGTGTGGATTTTATTGATGGATTACCTTCGGCTGTTAATCACCGCACATCCCTGATGGATAGATTCGAGGTGTCAAGTTTAACCGTTTTTTAATGGGACAAAGTGTAAAATCATGTGCAGCGTACTGACACGCGTGTAGTACGACCATCAGGGCTGTATTGGCGCTCCCTCCTTAATAACATGGTAAAAACGACGGGAAGACACGCGGTTAATTGGGGAGAGAAGGATTTTTCTGTGCACAGATCAACTCCACGGTCTGTTGAACACGCTTTTGATAAAAGTACCCGACCTCCGGATTTCAGACTCGCCTTAATTTCCCATCGCGAGTATCATAAACAGAACTGAGCGGCTTTTGGATTTCATGTTTTTCAGACAGGACGCAATTACCTGGTACTCTTTAGTGACCCACATTGAGCTGAAAATCACAGTCTTTGGGTGCTCGTTTGCATTTTCAGCATGGTTTTCTGAACATAAAGTCGATTTTGCAATTCATTTTGGCCCATTTTTCATACACGCCTGAATGATCTGGCGGTCACTAGCAAACAAACAAAAACGTAACCATAAGCTACATATCTCATGAACAGGAACAGAGTTGAGCTTACAATGACAAAACAAAAAGGGTGGTATTTTGGTGTAAATATATATTTATAGATTTATAAATCTCAGAATCCTGCTTAGCATAACAATTTTAAACAATTAGCTTTTTAAATTTATCAAGTTGAATTACTGGTGTTCAGTAGGATTTTCGAGTAACATGGTGTTTGAGTAACATAGTCTGCATGTTGCCAGACTGCAGAGCCAAAAAAAAAAGTATATTTGGGAAACAAAGCAGCTATGTGATTGTGAGGGACGCGCGGGAATGAACGAGGTAATAAACTTTCCAAGCAGTTTGTTCCTCTTTCCGCTGCAACTGGTAAATTTCACGTGACTGTTCCCGTCTTTTCGGTTGTTGTAGGCACTTTTATCGTCCAATCAGGAATAAATCAAAATGTGCAAGTGAGGGAGACGGATATCGCCGTGTCGGCCCAACTTCCCGCCATTGATTTATTGGCGTTTTCCTTGGCAGCGACTTGCTATCTGTAGTTATTTGAATGTTGCATTTTATTTTCCTCCCATTGTTTAACACCTAAATAAATCTGACATCCTAGCACGTTTTATAAATATCTGGAGGAAACAAGCCAGAGATGGCTGATTCAAATTTAAGACTGAAAGGAATATTAGTGTGCTCATGAAATTGTACTCTGAATGGACCCGCCCTCATCGAAGAGAATTCACTTCTTTGTTTATGTCTTTGCAGGTCATGCACTGAAGCCTCAGGTTTCGTCAATATTCACATCCTTTCTGGATGGTCTGAAGAAATTCTACATTACGAAGGTACAGGTGCTGTTGTGCTAAAATCTGTACCTATATCGCTTCCTGTTGAGCTTTTGTGAGTGTACAAAGGCTGAATTTGAAATGACTTTGTCTTTCCTTCATGCTCTCCCCCCCAGTTCAAAGGGTTTGACCCCCACCGCCTGTGTGTGGCCACCCTGCTGTTTGAGGGCGATCGGGAGAGAGTCCTCCAGCACGAGAAACAAGTCTACGACATCGCAGCCAAATTTGGGTGAGAAGAAACTGTGCTGTCTGTCAGGCTTCCCTTAATGCTGGAATCACAATGCAGAACTGTCGTGCTCAAAATGAGCGATCAGACATTACCGCCAGAGAGAGATGCCCTCAGACATTACCCCCAGGGAGAGACCCTCTCGGTCATTACCGCCAGGGAGAGACCCTCTCATTTATTACCACCAAGGAGAGACCCTCTCATTTAATACCGCCAAGGAGAGACGCCCTTATACATTACCCCCAGGGAGAGACCCTCTCGGTCATTACCGCCAGGGAAAGACCCTCTCAGTCATTACCGCCAGGGAAAGACCCTCTCAGTCATTACCGCCAGGGAAAGACCCTCTCAGTCATTACCGCCAGGGAGAGACCCTCTCGGTCATTACCGCCAGGGAAAGACCCTCTCAGTCATTACCGCCAGGGAAAGACCCTCTCAGTCATTACCGCCAGGGAAAGACCCTCTCAGTCATTACCGCCAGGGAGAGACCCTCTCGGTCATTACCGCCAGGGAGAGACCCTCTCAGTCATTACCGCCAGGGAGAGACCCTCTCGGTCATTACCGCCAGGGAGAGACCCTCTCGGTCATTACCGCCAGGGAAAGACCCTCTCGGTCATTACTGCCAGGGAGAGACCCTCTCAGACATTACCCCCAGGGAGAGACCCTCTCGGTCATTACCGCCAGGGAGAGACCCTCTCGGTCATTACCGCCAGGGAGAGACCCTCTCAGACATTACCCCCAGGGAGAGACCCTCTCAGTCATTACCCCCAGGGAGAGACCCTCTCGGTCATTACCGCCAGGGAGAGACCCTCTCATTTATTACCCCCAGGGAGAGACTCACTTATTATAGCCAGGGAGAGACACACCAGGGGGAGACACACCAGGGAGAGACACGCCCAGTACAGCCAGGGAGAGACACAAGAGGGAGAGATGCTCATTACAGCCAGGGCATGAACACACTGGTGGGAACAGTGGCAGTGCTTCCATGCTGAATTCCTCCACACGTCGTCGGGCTTGTTCAGGCACGTTTAGCAGTGCAGTTTCAAAGGCAGGTATGGATGATAAAGGAAGGGCCTCACAGGCCTGTGCCGAGGTCTGACCCGAGAGCAGCGTGCCCGCCTGACACTGCGCAGAGCTGTGGGATCAAAGCGTGTGTGAGAGAGGGGAGCCCCAGGGCGCTGGAAGTGTTGGGGTCAGGAAGTGCAGGGAGAGGGGCATCTGCGTTTGCTCACTCACTGCCCTCCACCACTGTGGGCAATTTCTTTAAAACATTTTTTTTAATGTCTGGGCTCTAGTCTAGTCTGTGGTTATAATATGATGGTCTGTTTTTAAAAATCTGGTGATGTTACCGATGTTCACTGCCAATTGTTACTGCTCCCTGGACTTTGTGTTGACTCTCACTTACACAGATTACATCATATGTCCTGGCGTGCGTGAACTATTGCAGCGGCTCAAACGCAGAACGAGACTTTGGGTTTAGCGTTTAGTGATTTGAGTCTCTTTTCAAACCCGTCTTTGCTTTTTGAGTTGGGTGATTTATTGGCTTGTCTTTGTGAGGGATATTTCCTTTAGAAGGGGCGGGTGGGGGAGGGGGGGGGGCAGCGAATCAGTGGAGCGGTTCTCAGCGCGACGCTCATGACGTGCTTTAGGTGGCGAATGAGCCCAGGGGCGCGGAAGCTTCTGCGCGGCCCGGCCGTGACGGACGCCCCGGAGGCTCCCGGATCGACGGGCGCGGCCTGGCTGACGGGCGGGGCCTGACAGCGCACAGCTGTCCGCCCGGCCGTGAAAGGGGCCGTTAAACATTAACCTGGTTATCTGCTTCCAGGGG